>NW_028232751.1:14981264-15144032 GCF_057557595.1 Rhyacophila brunnea | reverse complement strand
TTTTTCTCAAACCCTGGGTTTATTGATTATTTCAATTCTATTATTAAATACACTACTGTCATTGGGCCTCTGGACCTGTTGTAGTGTTATAAAGAAGAAAAAAACACGCAACCCACGTCTACAGATATGGTTACTTTGCCAATACTCTATTGCTTACTCCATTACGGGAATAAACGGGAGATCATTGGCGTGCGGTGACTTTTGTTTATATGGATGCTGTTGAGAAATATATATGTAATATACACTTATATCATATAATTGATAGGTATATTTATTACTATTTTGGGTGTATGGTGATTAATTCAATTTCGGCGGGTGGCTTATACAGTAGTGTACGGGTGATGCTGCAGCCTGATACCTGTTATATCTTTTTTTTAAATAACTACTTAATATTAAATTCGTCTCGGTTCTGGCAGAACACACTAACTGGAGAATACTAATTTTGAGTAATTTGACTGTGAAGTTGTTAAAATGTTTGAAATGGTCTATCATGTGAGTTTATTAAGTAATCGTAAAAAGGATGACTTTAAAATAAAGACTGTTTATTTATTAAGAAGGTTTCCAGACGGTAAAGTTTGAAATAAGGAACATTTTGGTATAACCAACTCAATATGTCAGTTTTTCGAATTAGTGTCTTCTGCCAGAACAGTGACGTAATAATATAGAAAATTTTGAATATATGCTAAATATAATGTATTATACATCAGAGGCGAAGAGTGAAGGTAGGCAGTTAAGATCTAACATAAATAATGCACACTAAACGTTGTCAGCCAAACGTATTTGTTTTCATTTAACTAAGACTACAATGTGTAGATAGTATTGTTAGTTTTTAAAATTCAGTTAAACCCTGTCTAATCCAACCCATAGTAGACAATAGTCAAAAAAATATTCGTTTATCTATAAAATATCTAAAATTATGCCATTAAACCATGCATAAATTTAGATATAAGTATTATAGACAGAAATATTTTTTATCGATTATGTTTTGGTGTACGCAGGGCTTAATGAATTTTTAAAATACTAACCAACACCATCTGTAATCATATGTATTCTTAATTCAACGGAAACAAATATGTATGACTGAAAAAATGTGTATAATTTTTATCGGATCTCACATAGCATTCCTATGCTATTATGGTTTGGCTTAGGCAGAGTATAATTGAATTTTAAAAACTAACCAGCACCATCTGCAAATTTTATTCTTAGCTCATGAAAATAAATAAGTATGACTGACAAAATTTAGTGTGCACTATTTATGTCGTATCTTAACAGCCTACCTCCACCCCTCGCCACTGTTATACATATCTTCTTAGGATCGGAGATGGTAAAAAAAAGTATTATTATTAGTAATAATTATAAATTTCTTTTATTTTGTTAACTGTCAATTCATGGTGGAACTGCATTGTATTTTTGTTTTTATTTAATAAAACGCAATTTTTTGTAGTACTTATTCCACTTTTAAAAAAAATAAAAACAAATAATTATAAAGTAAAATTTTATGTAAATTTGTTTAATTTTTTCAAAAAATAATCACTATTGTAACATATGAAAATTAGCAGTGTCAAACCAGGTATCTACCTACTTCATTAAAAATTAATAAAACAGTGTGTGAACTGCCATGTATAGACATATTTTAAAAATAATCAAATCTGGAGTTATTATACTGTAGTATATGAAAATTTATCCAGTGAATTGCACTGATATTTGAGTTTTTAACGACAAAAACTTTGTTGTACCTATTCGTTAATACAATATAATTTAAGTGTAATAATTACAAGATAAAAAGAATTGTTTATATAGGTACAACGTTTTTAAATTTTCTTTTGAATCATATAAACTTGACAATTCTATGTATTAATAATTTAGGACAAATAAGGCAATTGTCAACAAATCATTTTTTTGCTATTTTGCAACAAACAAACAAATATAGAATACTGAAATGTCATTTTGATTTCCATAGTAACGCACGTATATAATAATAATTTAGTTGCTAGGACCACCCCCTTAGCAACCAATAATAGTGGATTGGATTACGGATTTCTTCCGAAATAACTTTTCATACAAAACAGAATTAACTGAAAATGAATTCAATGGCTAAAACTAATAAAAGAATGCATTGGCATCGTGTTCTGATATATTCTAAAAGTTTCAAATGTCTAGCTAGCCGGGAAGTTAGTTAACAATCGATTGCAAGATTTGTACTGGATAAACAACCACCGGACAAAGAAAGAAAGAAAAACGTTGCAAAAAATGGATTTAACCCCTACACGTTCGATTGTTAGAAGGTCGTAACTGACAACATTCCATTTTTTGACAGGTCAATGATTATAATCTAGCGAAACGTGTAAGGAAATGTCTATTTTAAACGTGGCGTTTTTTTGAAAATATAAAATAATTTTCAAATGGCAAACCAATTCAAATTGTAATAATTTTGGGAGTGCATAAATCGAAGTGAAAATGTTGAAAAATCAATAGTGTGCCATTTAGATAAGAGATTTTAGAATATTAATAGTATTGATGATGACGATTATGGAATATGTGATGCAGTTGAAGACCGACTTCGTCAAACAGTCTGAGAACACTGATACTAAGGTAAAATCGTATAGAATAATAAATTAATAACAACTCACTATGTACTCGACTTTCATATTATTTCGTTTGAGAAAAATCTTTACTTTTTGCTTTGCCTCATTCTTTCAGGCGTTTTTATACCTTCTTTGTCTAACTAAGTAGTGTCTTCCAAAGTGTCGTTGGCTCTTCTAAGATGAATACTTTCAGATGAAATGTTAACACATTCTATGTTATCTTAAATGTGTCTAAATAAAATACTTATTTCAAACTAGAGATAGCCCGCCCCTTCGACCTCGTGAAATACGGAAATAAAAAGCAGCTAGATTAAAAGCTAGACTAAAGCTAGAGAACTTTATAGAATGTGCAATGGACTGATTTGATTTTTTTTAAATCAATAATATACACAACGGTTGCATCTAGATGCTCGACTCTCTTCTAAATCCAGTCAGTCTCTTTAAATACATACAGGTGAGCCCGCTTGATCGACAACAGTTGGATGTAGCGCACGCTTATCTACCCGCGTCTCACCTCACCTCATGGCCTGTATTTATTTATTTATTGTATGTAGAAAGTAGGTGTTGAAAAATATTGCATCTAGGTATCTACCTATGTGTAATCACTAATCACCTAACATGACAATGAAAATACCCGCGATACGATACATTCAAATTAATCTTGTTCAGCTTGATAATGGGTAGCAAGGTAAGGCAATTATTATTATCGATGGAAAAACTATCATAATATGCTATGGTTCGCAAACTGCACGCTCATTTTATTTTATTAAATTAATAAAAAATAATATAAAACAATGACATATGGAGATAAATAGCAAAATTATGTTTTATTTATATTATTCAGCATTATACGTACTTGAAATTTACGGGAAAAAACGGTACTGTTCGGTTATCAGGAATACAGCGGAAAACACATTTTGAAAATAGCCGATAAACTGGATTATTTGTTAGATTAACTTAACCAAACCTAACCTAACCTAAGCTAACCTAACCCAACCTAACCTAACCTAAACTAACCCAAACTAACAAATAATCCAGTATATCGGGTATTTTCAAAATGTGTTTTCCGCTGTATTCCTGATAACCGAACAGTACCGAAAAAACATTATACTTGATTAAAAGACCTGTGTCCCAATAAAATTTAAATAGTATAAAAAAAACTAAATGCTAAGTGAGTTCGCAAGAGAAATATAGCATCCCTAGATTGGTGCTATTGTTCCAACAATCCACAATTATAATATAAATTTCCATAATGCCAATCCAGCAGGGGCCTGGGGTGGAAGTAGGCTGTTAAGATTCGACATATATAATGCACACTAAACTTTGTCAATTATAGGTACGTATTTGTTTTCATTGAACTAATAATACAAATAAAATGTAATTTCCTATACAAAACTATAATAGTTTAGGTATACATACTATGGGCGATCTTACTAAAACAATGCACACCTTTTCAGTCATACTTATTTGTTTTCGTTGAATTATGAATTCATATTACAGATGGTGTTGGTTATATATTTTTTTAATTTATTAAGCCTTCTCTAAACCAAACCACAATAGATAAAAAATATTCATCTATCTATAAAATATCTAAAATTATGACTGATTTAATGGCATACTTTTAGATATTTTATTGATAGACGAATATTAATTTTTGACTATTATCTATTATGGCTTGGTTGGCGCAGGGCTTAATTGGATTTCGGAACTGACCAACAATATCTACAATCTGTAGTTCTAGTTCAATAAGAACAAAAAAATACGTATAACTGACAAAATTTTGCGTACACTAGTTCTTCACCACAAGTCAATAATTATTGATAATATCAGCGCTTGAAATGAAAATTTTTACGAACCGGAGCGCTCGATAATTTTACGAAAATATTAACATAATATTTATTTAATTTTATGGGTATTTTATAAAAATAAGTGTGCTATGAACCGGAACGGCGCTCCGGTCCATTTCAAGCCTGGATAATATATTATATTATGAAGGTATATGTATTTCTATTTAGGCCGTGCGATGTTTATTGGCCTTTCTTCCCTTACTCTTCGAATATATCTAAACTGAGAAATATTTATAATGCTATTATCAAGAAACACAAAAGTCCGCTTACATACAATATTGTTAAGGTTAAGTCTTTACCTACCAGAGGCACCTAGCGGAAAAATACGAAGCTTGCAATTTGAGACATTTTTTTTTGATAATTTACAATTTCAACTGTGTTAATTAATTAATAAATATGTATCTGGAAACATTAAAAAGAAAAATATTTTTTATTTTAAGTCAAATATGATCCTATTAGGATCGGACATGGTCGAAAAAAAAAAAAATAGTTTTAATATTTTTTATATTTATTTTAAAAAACATCGATTATCAAGTACCTATAACTTAAAATCCTTTTTGTTAGTATTAAATTTTATTTAGGTATGGTCCCAATATTGAAGTTTGATTTGATATAAATTAAAAGGATTTCAAGTTATACACATTTATATTTTTATAAAAATCGATGATTTTTAAGATAAATATAAAAAAATATTCAAACTATGAATTAGTCAAAAATATCTTAGGCGATGCTTAGAAAGATTAATAAATTAAATTTTAATAATAAATATGACCATAAAATAAAATGCAATAATAAGATGGGGTCCGATTCAACCAATTCTCATTTTATTACATTTTTTACAATTACTGTAAGTTTATCTTTGACTTAAAATGAAAAATATATTTCTATTTAATGTTTTCAGATACACATTTATTAATTAACACAATTGAAATTGTAAATTATCAAAAAAAATGTCTCAAATTGCAAGCTTCGTATTTTTCCGCTAGGTGCCTCTGGTAGGTAAAGACATCACCTTAAAACCACTATAATTGTGGTGCGGTTTAAAGATGTGAATATTAATCACGTTTATGATTCCCAAAAGCTACAGGTGTTTAAACAATATAGAATATTTCAAAAAAAAATTGGCCCAATCCGCGATGGATCGATATAAGTATGACTTTTACAAACTTTTCGATGAGCCTGATGTCGTCAGATTTATCAAAACTTAACGTCTACGTGACATATAGGATAAACAAGCATCGATTAAGCATCTCACGCGTGAGGGTTCCAGAAGGAAAACAGAGTACGGGAATACCACGACATCAATGGTTTGGTCGCTTACAAAGAGACTTACGAGCGATATAAGAGATCAACTGAAGAAGCAGATAGCAGGACCTAGCTAAATGGATGAGTCTGATTGAGGCGTCTAAGGTCCACCTCAGGTTATAGTGCCAGAGAACATACGATATATTTTTAAGGCAATATTTTTTTTACAGTTTTTGAAACTGTCATTATTGATCAACATTGTAGCAGTGATATTTAAAAAAAATGGTGTAAGTTATAATTATTATTACATTGCTTAAACCTATTAATAAAAAAAAAAAACATTAGTTTGATATGTTGGAAAGCGGTGAGATTGAGAGAAATATTATATTCAAGACCGTGGGAAAATTTTCTTTGGTGATGTTGAACAATAATTGCATATTATTATTCATAAGATATTACAACAATAATTATGACGATTTCAGAGTCGGTTTAATGCTTTCTCAATCTCTATATATAATATAATTATAATACAAAATATGTTTGTATGTTTGGTTTTGAGTTGACAAGCGATTGTGTACCTTATTTATTCTTATCCAATAGTTCCATTAAAAATCGATCCCACCAGCGGGTCTATTCTATACAAAAGGCTGCTTTCGTCCGCTAAAACCGCTAACTAGGGTATGTTTGTATCAAATTATTAACACGTATTGTAACAATTATAATTAGCCGGTATTAATTGTTGCAATAAATGATATATTTTAACGGCATGCTCCCTGCCTGTGCTAATATTTAGAGCATGAGCGATAGAGAGAGAGCGAGAGAGAGAGACAGTTTCGACTGATTAACTGATTACAATACAATTACAATTATAATATTTCAATATAAAATGTATGTAACAAATACTAACACATTATCACTTTAGCACGTTAGCGGTCGATAGTCGCCTTTTGTATAGAATACACTCGCTGAACTCTAAATTCAAAAGTTTGTTTGGTTTTGAGTTGACAAGCGATTGTGTGCCTTATTTATTCTTATCCAATAGTTCCATTAAAAATCGATCCCACCAGAACTCTAAATTCAAAAATTATAGTGTGAATTATAGAAATCTCGACCCTAATATTGTTCTATTATGTTGCAGGTATTTGATGAATCCATAATATTTAATATATTACAAATTATTCTTATCATGTATTTTATAAAGGAAAATATGTATTTGATATGTCGCTGTACCTACTGAATAATGGTTGATCCAAGAACCATTTAAATTAATAATTTTATTAAGAATAAAAAAATGATATATATTATAAAAAGATGATATAAATTAACAAACCTGGTACCATGGTCAAAAATTGTCATTTCTTTACGACGTCTTTAATTGTTTACTATTAATTGATGTATTAAAATAAAATTCTAGATGGTACCACCGTATTACAGTGTTTCAATTTATTTTTTTCTTGATCTACTACTATTTAAACCAATAAAAAAAATAACCTAATAATAGATAAAAAAAATATTTAATGGCGCTCCAACAACTGGTGGTACAATATTTATATTTATTTCATCGTTATAACTCATCAGCATGGATCAATCCACTGCTGGATGAACGCTTCCACAAGCTAATTCCACTCCTCTGGAACCTGTGTATTGTGTTATAATATTGATCAAAATTGGTGATATTACATTCTGATTTATATCATCATCATCAGCCTGAATAAATCCACTGATAATATATTACTACTAGTTTTCAACCTTCTTTGATTGGTGGAACCCTTGGACTATTTTGTAAAATCTCGGCTAACCCCAACCTCAACTATAATATCAATATATTATATTAATATCCGGAGAGGTAAATTACATAAGATACATGTAAATTACTCAGCATTGTCTTAATGGAAGTCCCACGCATAAGCAGATTTTAATTTCTACCCATTTCTATGTGTAGCTTAAAACTTTATATAATTTATTAAAATAATTTTGATATACAGATACAAAAAAAAATTCAAAGAATACTAGCGTCGCAGGTGAACATGTTGTCATCTCCACGGAATTGACTATCAAAAGTCATATTATTCGCTTTAATGTGACGCCCCCTTATAATGTACGTCCCCTAAATAACCGTCCTGCGCTTGACTAATAATTAATATTGACCGTTGACGTCACGTGCAGTAGTTAGTAAATCACAATTAAGGCTATGCCTCAGTTGAGGCATGGTCTGAAAAGATCGTGACTAGGCGATGCGCGGATTGCGGGTCGCGGGTGCAAATGACGCGAATCGAACGAAATATAATTTGTCATAAAAATTCAACATGCGTCCTTTTTTATGTTATGTTTATTATTATATTCGTAATAATAATAGTATATTCATTGCCATGTTTTCTTTTTCAAGTGCATGCGTAACGTTTTTAAGTCATTAGATGATTTAAGAATATATTCATCCGACTCCATCACAAAAGAAATTTACGTGCGGACAGGTCGACTATACCTCTCCGAATGGCAACGCGGCCAAAATTTCGTTCCACATAGTGTTGAAAATTATTTGCCGTTTCACTTATGTACGCTCTTAACGAATGATTTGCAAAATAAAACAATGTATAAATATTTCCTACAGTTTTCTGCAACTGTAACGTAAGCGTAGTTAAATAGTTTAAAGGCTTTCACAGAAACAAAACGAACAGGGCATGGTAGATTCAATTAAATTCCTCACTTTTTATTTCTTCGTCTATTGTTGCTACAAAAGGTGGGTGGAAGCTAAACGGCATACAGGAAAGAGTGGTAATTGTAGTATAATATTTGCGTTAATAATCAGTACTCGATACACCCGCAATGGTAACGTATCCACTTGGTATGTCGATTGTCGAGGGCTCGGATTTAAATCCCGGGCCTGGCAAAATTTACAAATTGTTCTTTTTCGGTGTTTTTGGACCCAGATAATGGACCTATTAGGTTAAGCAAATGGCGCTAAAATTAATTTCTCGTAAAAACAACTGTTACAAAAACTCTTCGTAAGACGGCCAAGATCCACATCGGATTGTGGAGCCAATGAACAGTAGGTTCCTCGAGACAAGTTTGTTTATCATATATTTTTTCCGACCATGTCCGATCATATTGGCCTCCACAGAGTAGAGGTTTGTATTGATAGATTTTGTTTTTTGATGTCAGCCACTTGCTCAACCTATTAGGTCCATACCCTGACACACACAAATTGAAAAACAATATGTGTACTTGCCAGACCCAGGATTTGAACCTGGGACCCACGGCGTTATAGTCCAACACTTAAGCCGCGCGGCCACCGTGGGCGTATTAATTTACAATACTATATTTACTTGAATTCTCTGTAAGATACTTTTGTTATTATTTTGACAGCAGGCTGTCACTTGCGTTTCTCAATCTTGACGGTAAATTTTAATGTGTAGTGTAATACAAATGGTCCGCCGATTTCAGCAAGTACATAACTCCACTTATGACTAAGCTTATGGCCAAGTACTCGTAATAAGCAAAAAGAACAAAGAAAGAAAGAAAACAGGAGTTTCGAAAGGAATTAAAATATTTCCCTAAAAAGCGAATATAAAAACGATCAAGTTGCTTGCGAATTAATCGGCCATATGAAATATTATTTTAACCAGTTATACCGACCGTTGTTGTTCATTGGATATTCAGGAAAGCATTCTTAATAAGTATTATTGATTTTATATGAATTCTCACTTTGCATAGAATCCTTCTAGATCTTCCTGTTGCTCGTTCAATGAGGATTCGAGGTCCAAGTAAGGCCCAAGGTCGCCATCTTTGTAAACTTGCAAGGCGCTGTCATCCAGCTGAAAAAAATAAATTTCATAATCTTAATTTATAAATAATTGTGAGAAATTAAATTTAAATAATAGAACAATTATTATAGTAGACAATTTTATCAATAGTGTAGGTATGTATACATAAAAATGAACTAGGTACCTACTTAAAATCACTAATATTTATGGAAGAGTGGACATATAAGTACAAAAGATTTAATTATGTAGCCATTCTTAATTGAAAATACATTCTTGGAAAGCCTTTTGATATATGCTTTAGAAGAATCTTAACCATTCTTGTGACCAACTGAGATTCAAACATATAATTAAGTCTGTCGCTAGTTTCTGAAGCTTTTCCAAATAAGTATGGTATGGAGGTGTGTATGTTAATGCAATGTAATATTTTCATTCAGTTTTGAAATGCCACGTGTAATTAATTAAAATTGTTTTTACACACATATTTTTAAACAATAATTATTGAAACTATTGGTTTAACAACTACTGACTGCAATATTGAAAGAATATTAATAATCAACATAACGTTAGAAAACCATTCAGGTGTGTTGACCACTTTTGCTTTGGCGAATGTTTCAGTGATCACCATCCTCAATAATGAGGCAACATAAGAAAAGACTCGGTACTGTTCGGTTATACGGAATACAGCGGAAAACGCATTTTGAAAATAGCCGATATACTTGATTATTTGTTAATTTGGGTTAGTTTAGGTTAGGTTAGGTTGGTTTAGGTTAGGTTAGGTTAGGTTAGGTTAACCTAACAAATAATCCAGTTTATCGGATATTTTCAAAATGCGTTTTCCGCTGTATTCCGTATAATCGAACAGTACCAAAGACTCTAATAGATCTGAGTACAACAGATTTATCAAAGTCCAAGGCATGTAATGATACACCCACGAAATTTCACATTTAAAAAATGGTTTCATATTAAAAAAAAAAAAAAAAAAACTATACTCCACTCACTACGGTATCGAACAAAATTATTTTCATTCATTAAAAAACAATAATTATTATTATATTGTATTAACCACTTTCACAACAAATAACGTGTCTCTTTTACAATTTTGAATGATTCAAGTTTATGACCAATAAAACGAGTTTCACAAGCTGATTTTCATTTTATTATTTCTGGAATAATACATGAAGTAAATATATAAATCGTAAAACTATCCTGGATTTTTTTAATATCCTACAACTTAGATTTTAATCTGCACTCAATTGTACGCCGCGGTCAATTTCCCGTGAACCGTTTTAAATAATATATTATTAGTGTTTTATAATAATTAACCGTAAATACCATGAAATGTGGAGCACTTATTTTCATCGCTTTGACGAGAATTCTGTGGCTTCTAGTTTGAGTTATACCTACATGTTATTTTCATGTCGAGAACTATTTATAAAGACAGTGGTGAGTAGGAATGATTATGTTGCAAATGACTAACACGAAACACTACTTGGCAAATCTTCCATATTCCATAACATCTGAATCATAAGAGCAGATAATATCGCAGATCATGGAAAATTATGTTAAATATATCTTCCATAGTTTTCTTTTACATTCCACCAATGGCACACAGTGGAAGTACACAGTGCAAGATTATACTCGTACAATGCATATGCAAGGGGCTAATGGCGATCAATTATTAAAAGTCTAGAATATTGGGAAGTCCGATACCTTCTGGGTAGAGATTTTTTTTTTCAAAATACCAGTTTTAAAAATCAGATAATAACGATATATTCGGTATTGAAAGTGGAAACAAAATGTATTAATTAACGTATAAAGTTTAACATGATTAAACATTATTTTTGTCGGGATACGCGATGTCTGGTTTACTTCCATTGCCGTTCAACGCCCTTGGAGACCAGCAATGGCACGTGCTATAAAATATTAATATTTTACAGAGATTTATATATATATTTTTCCATTTACATATTTCACGAATACCGGTATTCAATAGGAAATACTGAAATAATGGTATTAAGTAGTATTTTAATTCTGTATTGCAATCCTTCCTTTTGGATGTAGTTATGAAGATACTATTCTCGAATATAAAGAAATATTCAAAGAATATAATATACATTTAAAAAGGTGTTAAAGAAATTTACATTACAGTTTGTCACTAATCGCTGCGCGCATTTAATATTGGTAATATTTGAAGACATTCAAATGGCACCGTATTCCTTGCGTTTAATGGAGGAGGTAAATCATTAACTAAAAATATCTTGATCTATGGAGACTGGATTTCAAATTCCTATCTTATCTTAAATATGTTTTGTGTTATGCAATTGTGCATACTATCCTATCATAGCTTGCCATATTACATGACTGTATTACAATACAATAATAGTTATGTTATCAGGATTTTTACGCTTCGAATTAAGATGTTAACATGTACTTTATAATGCGACAACATCGTTTGATTTATTGAAAAAGTTGTACGTAATATTCGTATTCATTCCTTCATTCGCCGTCCTTTATAATGTGCCGCTCCTATGCAACGCATGACCAATCTACCCCTACTACAGGACGTCAGTGTCCACACTCAAATAGCAAAAAATAATAAATCGTTAAATTAATGTATAACATTTTTTGAGAGGCAAATAAACAGGATTTTCTTTCGGCTCTAGTTTACGAGGACGAGTTTATTTATAGGGTACCTACTGGTACAACAGGCATTTAAAACACTTAATGTTAAAATAAATATGTGATATAAAATATATAAAATACGTGGTGAATAGTTTTAAATAGTGCCTGTAAATAGGCAATCCACTTTCTCTTAAATAATTATAATGAAATGTCGGCCATTTTTATAACCCAAGTTATTCCAAATTGACTAAATAATAAAATAAATTTTATTAAGCTAATTAGATACCCATTCTTCCTTCTTAAAACAATTAATAACCTTAACTCCATATGTATTAGATTCTGATGTTTCATAGATAAATTAAATGGGTCTTTATATAAATAAAAATGATCATATTACAATTATTAAAGAATAAGATATCGGTGCCTACTAAATATATTCTCATTTTTTCACTCGAGATACAAGAAAATTTATTTTTAGAGAAGTCGCTCGAGATCGAGGTTGGTTACCTCTTTTGTATTTTATTAGAAATAGTCTCCAATAATTATTAATATTGCGTTAACTCATAGTGTCTAATATCAAATTGGATCGTATCCGGAAATTTGTACGTAAACAGTTCACCGCAGGACACTTATTCGTGTGCCGCAGTACGTGAAACATGAGTTTCGTGTAACATTTAATCAAATGACGAGTTCTTCGTTGAACATTTCACCGTGGAGTATATTTGTACGTATGCTACAACATGTGTCGAATTTTATGAGATGTCTTTACTAGGTTAGTGACGCACACTTAATTTTCCGCCCCTGTGGGGGGCGCTCCCATAAGGAGTAGTGCCTCCCAGCCGCTCGATCTGATCCTGGTAGTCAATGTACCACCGGTTAGATGATTACGACCCTCGACAAATTAGAACAATATTTAATATATGTAGAAGTCCCGCAGTTTGCTCTGGCAGGTCCCACCACTTCTCAGGGTGAACTGTGGAAGAGATAAGTCGGTCACAGACCATGTACATATAGGTAATAAGATAATAGGATTAAATTTTGACTAAATATAATATGCTTAGGTAAAGAGTTAATTAAGATAGATTAAATATAAAATATGATTTGGTTGTAAGATAATTGGTAATGTATAATTGTAATATAATGGTTAATGAAATGTAATATGCAATGGGTTAGCGAAATAATAAAGTGGGACATATGGACGGGCGTTAATAGTATATGGTAATTAATGTAATTAAAGTAATATTAATATTAATCATATTATGTAAGTACATCGATATCACTATAATATGTTTGGTTGATAGACTGACATCCGTCAACCTTATATAAATGTGTAGCATATGGCGGTATCAGTGTGAATGGGTAAGAAATACGACCACCCCTAACGGATAAAAAGGCAAGATTCTAAAATCCGATATCAGTCTGTTTTGTGGATTCCGGGAGTCGCCTCTGCGACGCTTTGTTGCCCCGGGACCCTCACGATCTCGTCTGCATAACTAATTAGAAATAATTAAGTTAATTTTAAATAATTAGTTAATAATAATCAAGTTAATTTTAAAATAATAAAATAATAATATTCGAATTAATTTTTAATTAATCAGTAATAAATGTGGTTATTTTTGTGGACTTCGAGATATAAATAAATCAGACGTTCGAATTAATTTTTAATTAATCAGTACTAAATGTGGTTATTTTTGTGGACTTCGAGATATAAATAAATTAGACGTTTTCAAATGTTTTTTTTGAATTTCGAGATTTAAATAAATGACTTTTCATAATTTACTTGTGAATGTCGGATGCGAACAATTCAGACCTTTTCCTTTTGGATAATTGTGGCTTGTAGACGTTAAATAATTTTGACATTCGACTTATTGTGATTGTTTAACGAGAATCTAGTTACATATAAACATTATTTCATTGACATTTGATTATAAACTTTTGAATAAAGGGTGACCATAAGTTAAATTGTGTAACAACATTGATACCGTAAAACCCCCTAACTTCGCCAAGTGTCCTTAACTTCACCTAAATCAATTAAACACTAAAAACTCATGTTTTTACTATTGCAGCACTTTAAGTCACTGAGGCGATTTTAAAGATAATATTCGTCCTGTCACTACACATTTTTCAAACCGCCATTATTTTCGCCGTGTTTGTGTTAGTATCGTTTTTTCGAGTCCGGTTTGAAGAGATTTTTTCGGAATACCTCTGAACTTTTGCTGATTTCTACGAATCTTGTAGAGGTAGGTTCTTCATATTTTTAATATAATATAGTGATATAGTCTGCTTGCCAAATGTAACGTGCGATTTCCGATATTTATAATAAAACATCAATTATTTGAGTATGCAATGTCAGGCTATCTTTTTTGAACTACTTGTTCCTACACTTTCCCTGGCTTTAGGGTTGTCACAAAAAAACGATTTTCTTGAAATAAATGTGTTTTTTTTATTTTTATTGTTTTTAGACTAAAAACTATTCATCACTTTGAATCACCAGTTAACAATTTTTCTCATATTTCCTTTATTAAAAATTTACTATGTAAATCAACACATAAAAATGATACTATAATGCTTTGGGTTTTGGCAGCCCTAGCGTAAATTGGTAGGTTGTATGAAACAGTCATTGAAGTGATTCCTATCTTCGCCAACGTAGATATTTCTTTAAGATATGTCAAATTGTCTCTAGCATAAGACCTGAATTTGCTTAAGGCTATTTTTTAATAGATTTCGTGAGTATCCATAGACAATATTTTTTTATTGTACCTACTAAAACACATTGGGCGAAGTTAGGGAATCGTGCCGTAACTTCGTCCATATAAAAAATAGTGATTTATTGTATTATTTAGTATGAAAAGGGTATTACTTCAATATAAATAAAATTAAACACTATCATTGTGCATTACATAAGATCTATAAGACTTCATATTGGTGGATATTTTGGTGGCAAAACGACTTTCTGTTAAAAAACCGGGTGAAGTTAGGGGGTTTTACGGTAATATACCAGTTATGAAGTTTAACCAGTGTTTTCTTGAGTTATCGACTTTCTTTCTCTACCGTAACTGCTTGGTTACTCCACGTCTATGAGATTCCTGCCTGTTCCTCCACATTAATGAACCTCCACTTCCAAGTGCCTGAGCTAGTCAGGAAGTCGGAGGCCTTCATTAGGTTAGGGTTAATCTAATTGGTACATTACTATTTGCAAACTATCGCCGCATTTTGTAAGATACGCACCAATGTATTCCACGGTGAAATATTCAACAAAGAATTCGTCATTTGATAAAATGTTATACGAACTCATGTTTCACGTACTACGGCGCACGAATAAGTGTCCCACGATGAACTGCATACGTACAACTTACATGTAAAGCCCATATTCCATTGGCAGATTGCGTCTGGCCCGATTGTCTGCCACGACTGTCAAACTCTATTCTCTATGGTTTTCAAGGATCGTGAGCGATCGGGTCGAAAGTGGAAAATTTTCTATTATCCGTCGTGCGATCCTTTCATTATCAAGCGAAGATTGCCGAAAGCGTACGAAAATAGCCGAATATGCGCCTGAGTCATGCAAACGGTCGTTCATTTCATTCTACTGGTCGATTTCAACTGAACAACTACAAGATGGCGAAAACTTAAAAAATATATATGGAGTATCACCGAGGACACAGTCCTCGTCGAATAAATACACGCCAAAGATATAGTGTGGAACGTAAAAAAATCCGCCATATTCAATGGCGATCACGCTGTTCTTCAGTTAGCCAACTTTTGACCGAGTGTTTTCATTTACGGCGAGTCCTGACCGCCTGAGCCAGTTGAAATATAGCCATACTTGCTACAATAAATTAGTCTTTGGATTATTTGATTTCGATATTCGAATTACTCAATTGGTTTGGAGATTCAAGCTCGCCCAGTTATTCATGATGTAAATTAACAATAAGTATACAAACTTTCTATAAATGTCAAACGGCCGCATAAATTTTAACAGATCTGATGCTCGCTAGGTTTGACAACTGACAGCTCAGTTTTGTTGACGTAAAATTGCGCGGGAATGCGTTCAGTGTAGCCACCAATCTAAGAAATATCTAGTTTTCACTCAACCTATATTTTTAATAATAGCAACACTAGTATTATTTTAACCAATCAAATCACGGACCAACGAGATTGAATCGTTGCGTGTAATTGCAAATAGCTAGCGACAACGGTTGGCGTCGATCGTTGGATCGGGTTGGGTCTGTGCGTCTGCCAATGGAATATGGCCTTAACCAAATTCGATAATATCGAGCTTTCGAGAAAGCAATGAGCAACGTTATGAGATTACAATAATTTCCCTTTGTAGCTTTGTTTGTTAAATAAATATTTTTTTTATAATAATTCTGACAAATAAAAGATTTCACACTTATCATTAGCTATCTCTTCTCTAAATTGTTTATAACTTATATATTCGATTATACAATACTGTCCCAGTTAAGTTAAGTGCAGTAATCAAGATGAATAATATAACACTTACAAATTATTATTTGATAACCAGTGAATCTCTGTATATAACCTCTCAAAATCGTTTCCGTCATATAATAAATTAAAGGAAATTTTCTTCATTTATTTCATGAAACTGTTTTTATTAATTTTGAAGGTTTACGAAATGTTTGCAAACTATATTTAAATATATCTAACTGTTGTGAATTTTCATTTCTGTGATAATTTAAGTACTTATTTAATTTTAACCATTTCCATATAATTTTAATATTGCCGTGTCGTGTGTGTTCCCTCCGCCCGGACGTTTTCTATAACCCCATGTTGAGAGACACTGATCGAAAATGAGTTGGCCATACCGGGTTGTAGAGCGAATATTGTGCATTATACAATGGACCCATTAACTTGATTATTAAAAACTACCCTCACGAACACCTATGTACGGACATGCAATTTATTCGATACATACTTTTTCAAATCACATGTTTTAAATTAAGAAGCCTTCTAAATACAATGGTCATACTTTCCCCGGCTTAGAGTTATTTTAAAAATGGAATGCTTTACGACTTACGAGTACTTTACGAAGGTAATAAGTTCTTTTACAGACGAAGCCACGAACTACATAATTGACTTATATTGCAGACACTCTTTTATTCAATGTCGGTAACTTTGACACTTAGATGAAATAAACTATCATTTTCGTTCCTTGCAGTTTATATGGTTCATTTTTATAATATGTACATAGTGATAAGTAGGCTTAGGATTCTTAGGTATTTAAATATTTTTTTGAGTGACCCCACAACAAAATATCAAAATATTTGTTAGCACCTATTTCTAAATATTTTTGGATAATTATATATTTTTCCATATTTTAGGCTTAAGTACATAATATTTTCACATAAACACAAAATTAATTAACACAATAACACTAGTAAACACAATTGAAATGTTAGAATCATCTACAAAGTCACTAGTGGAGTAAATTAATATTTCAAATTTAAACATTACTGCTGCTAAAATAAGAAAATGTTCCTGGACCAATTGGAATAAAAATAAGTACAAAATTAAATAGTGTTTTAAATAAAAATACTGGACTTCAAACGCTGCAAAATATTAAAGCTGTTTTGAAAAATCCATCAGATGCCTCAGACATTAAAATTTTTTCTACTTCAGAATTAGTTTCATTTACATACTTACGCAATAATAACATCTGTAGAACCAAGTGGAAAGAAGTTTTTCCATGTATAAAAATTTGCTAGGATCAAATAGTCAAAGATTCACTTTCGAAAACTTGAAGCATTATTTTATTATTTATTGTAATAAAGCGTTTTCTATTTGTGAATAAATAATAAATTAAACTGTTGAAATAGATATTATGATTTATTGTAATACTTAAATTTTTAGCACCTATTTTTGATTTTTAGCACATAATTGTGAAATTTTAATAACATATTTTCCAATTATATCTACATATTTTAGGTACCTATTATTCATTTTTAGCACCTAAAAATCATAAGCCTAGTGATAAGCCATTAGATCCTTGTTCTGGACCAAACATACATCGAAGATACATTATATTATCGGCGATCTATGTTGTAAACCTTACAAATCTAAAACAACCTTTTTTCAATAATACTTAATAATTTTCGTATAAAATACAATATTGAAATGACAAATAAACATACCTCCAAAATATAATAAAAATCTATAAAAAGAAAAAAAACTCTCTAAGTGTATAAAATGACAACGATCTTAGACTGACAACGATTCCTTGTATTTAAGCACGCACGGGGTTTGCAATTTTTTGCCGTTGTGTAGACCACGAATTATCATGTTTTTGTGAATTGATTAGACGTGTTCAATACGTACCTAATAGTTCGTGTGTATAATAATCATACATCTTCGATAATACTTATGTATTGTACTTATTTTTTGACTAAAAGAACATTGTTTATCTTCTAATTAGGTGACATACTAATTGCGACAAATTTTAACTATTGGTCAATTTTAATACCTACTCTGATTTGGAAGAACGCTGATGATAATAAATACTCTCTCAGAAAGTGTTTGTCAAAATTATGTATTTTCAATAATTAGAATGATACATTCTTAAAATCTTGTGAATTATTCGTTGAATAAAAGAAATAGTTAACACCAATATTAAATGAGCGTCAGTACATAAAACGAGGGCATATTCATTACAATACTTCATTACTTCATTACAGTCAAGCATATTCTTAACAAGAGTTTAAGTTTATCCCATATTCTTCCACACTCGAGATCGTTTGCCAGTTTCTGCAGACCCGATAGGTATTTCCCTGGTTCTATATTTAGGTTTAGATTGCTCGAAGATCACAGCGGTAGTACGGATGCGCCATTATTGACTTTTAATCGTTTCAAGTACTACTCTGAAGACAATCAATCTTCAATATGCAACTTGTACTGCATATTGAGAAGGTCATGAAGTGGTTTATGGATAAAGGAGTAATGAATATTGATAATAACCGAATTTATCGTTGGGTCAAATTATATTGTGCATATTTTATAAATGGGATTACTAAAACAGTTTTGAATAACCCGAGATACTGTGTGAATGTTATACGTCCTAACTGGCAAGTTATTAAAGCCTCGTCAAGCTGAAATTTGCAGTAAGCCGATAAATGGTTGTGTTTTGCTTTATTTGTTGGCTATATGATTTTAGCCTTGACATCGGTTGTTCAATGTACTAAGTGGCGACGACATCTTCAATTATTAATTTGTAAGTTACCTATATAATATTGACGCAGTCGCAATGTGCTGGTTAAAAAATATCGATACTTGGGCTTGACGACTTTCTAGGTGGTAGGATTTAGTCATTAATTATTAAATATACACACCTACTTACTTTCTCATATTATACATTATGTATCAAAAAACTTATTAATGGAAAAATAGTATTTTACTATGATTATCTGAGTCGTTACTTAATTACATCAAAAAAATGTGTTTAAAAATATTAACTTAATTAATAATAACTAACAGTCTGTCTCGCTAGGTCGCTAGGTCTTGCAGACGGCTTGGTGATATTGGATATTAATATAATTGTGAAGTATGCATAAACTACGCCATAGTTTTCCCTTCGGGATAGATTTTCATTCACCTCAGACAGTTTGACATTTCGCTGATTTGTCAGTTTTATGATTTGCAAGTCGTCACTGCCAATATAAATTTGGGGTCATATGCGTAGTCTATTTTGGAGTCTGGCCTTCACAATATCGTCTGACACCACTTAAGACTGATAGACCTAGCGTTTAAAAATTAATAAATGTAAAAAATCTTAACACCACTGCACAGTTATGTACCGAAATATGACTATATTCTAAAACATTAGAGCGAGAGGTTTAAAAGAATACTATTTTATGTAACAAAAATACTTTATGCAGTCATCAAATGTTTAAAATAACTATAAAGGATAATAAGGCTTCAAAATTGTATAAATAGATTATCTACAACGTTTAAGGAGTGTCCAGGATCATGGTTTGAAAATACAATAAAAACTCAATTTTGACCTACGACGAGCACGTGGGCCGTTAAGCGACAGTATAATTAATTTGCGGTAGATGGACAGCAAGACGCGAAATGTATGGTGACGGATATAAAACGCGATTTAAAGATGATTTTATCCGTGATTCTGTCGAGTTTTATCAGATTGTGCCGGATTCAAATGGAAGTAGATTCGGGACTCTAAAAAACGAATTGAAACAGTTTAAAAACCAACAAAATGGTATTTGAATTAAAAAAATGGTGCGTTTTCCAAAATCTCTTAAGATAATAATATATAGGAGATAATTAGTATAGACTTACTATTATTGGTTTTGAAGAACGACATACAGCGAGCGTTATTTTTTTACTCACCTAGGGGTTATTTGAATCGCTCCCCAGTACGCGTATAGTATCGCTAATGCGTTCGCATCCTTTGTGGAACGAGATTTGTATGTCGGCGACGGGATGGGGCCGAGTCACCGGTCATCGAAAAATAGACTCCATAGCTTTCTTAATTTGTACATAGATATCACCGTGAAATAGAGCGTATTTAATTAAATTAATTATTTTAATACCGCGTAATCATCATTATGTAATGACATAATTTACAATCATTGCTTTATTTATTTGCATAAAATAAATAATTAATTGACTAGTTAATTTAATTATGTAATTAAGTATGTATATTATGTCCAATAATCAAAATATCTGACGTCTATTTTTGACATGATATGGATGTGGGGATGATCCCTACGAACCATTAAGGTAGAGCCGCCCCTGGATATATACCATCCATCACATAATATAATCTAACTCATATAAATAATCAAAATCAATTTTGCTACCACATATATTTAAATTTAAACGATACAATGGACAGCGTTCAGAGCTTTGATTTTGTGCTTTTAGATTATAATTATTATTGTCAATATATCCATATCTATCAATTGAAAGTAATATACGCACTGTAAACAATATACCTAATATAAGAAACAAATTATAACCTATCAAGGCTAATAATTTAAAATGTAATTCAATCCGAATTGGCAGTTCAATTGGGAAAATTAAACTCTTGTTATTATGACCAGTGGCAAACAAACAGAGACTCGCGGAGGTTCTGCACATCACGATCTAACAGTCCCACGGTGATATTAACATTTTTCTCCCTTCATTTAATGACCCGTTGATAAAATCGCCAACGAAACAAGATTCTCCTATACGTTTACAATTAGATATTGTGATCGATAATTCTCGGGAAATAATTATGAAATTCCAATCTCGAATCTTAGAAATTAGTTTTTTGAACATTCGAGAAATTTGATTTCTTGAGATTCTTTACGAGAAATTGTCACTAGGTTAAGCTGATGACCGCAAGAAATTTTGATTTCTCAGTTTAATGAAGACTTCGACCAAGGAACATAGAAATACGTTACCTTCTGGATGCGGTAGTATGGTAGTAACGAGTGTGGATAAATATCGTATACAATAGATCGTGTATTAAATAATATTTGAGCTTCAATAGTTACATATGTATCATAAAATTTATCACTTAAATGAAATTCGCGTCCAATATTGGTAATATTTTACTCGGCGCCCTTTGTGATTTTTTGCTACGTGTTCCTTGGCTTCAAAAATTGTAGTCCACGGTGACAGGCTTTTACATTTCAATCTTATCAATCAGTTCTGTGCCTCGACTTTGAGTCTGAACGAAATTTCGTAAATTTTCCGGTTAATTTTAAGAGCTAAAAAAAAGTCCTCGACTTTTATTCCGAATACCAACTTAATTTTGTGGGTAAAAAATATGGTCAGAATAGGTATCTAAAAAATATAAAAAAAATTGGCAAGAGATTTTTTTAAAATCTCGATAACTCTCGAGAAATCTAATCTCGAATACTCTAGAAACAAATATTCTTGATTTAGAGAATTATTCTCGAATTTATGGAAATGAAAACAGTCTAAAAATCACAAGCTCTAATAATTGCATTAAACGCCCGCTATAAACAATAATGAGTGACATTTCTAGTCAAATGCTGCACCTACTATTTTTCAGTTTTCAATTTTATGTAAATCGTTACACGATAACCAACTCTCAAATGGTGTAATATTTGTATTCTCTTCTAAAGTTGCCCTTAAACACTGAAAGGCTTGCCTACCTTGCCTACTTGCCATAATATGTGCGAGGCCCACTTGGAGAATGTACGTGACGTGATACTCTTGGCTATGGGTGCAAATATGATACTTTAATTGAAATACTGTCACCGGTTTAGCAGGGTCTCTAGGATTTCTATTTGTCATTATTGGTTTCTGGTGTTTGACATCAGAACAATCAAGAATGACAGCATAATGTTTCCACTCGATGAACTATATTGTTTTGTACTGCATATCCTATTATGGCGAGGAGTTCATTTTGAATAATATGATATATGTGATAGTGGCTTGAGTATCTCAATTTATTGGAAAAACGTCAAAGAAAGTGGCAGATTTTAAAGTACTCCAGGATAAAAAAAAAAATTATAAAATCCACGAATAACAAGGCCGAGCGCACTTAGAAAACATATCGTATAATCACATCCTGCAAACAGGGCTCGAAATGGAATGGACCGCGGTTCCGGTTCATGAAATCCCAAAATTATCACTATATCTCGTGGAAAAATTAATTTGACTATCGTGATGAGCCATATAACAAAAAATCTTACACACTTGTTTTTATAAAACATACAAAAAATTAGATAACTATGTTAATATTTTCGGCAAATTATTGAATGCTCCGGTTCGTAAAATTTTCTATTTCGAGCGCTGTCTGTAATTAAAAATAATTACTATTGAAGGCGACAGCGATTACGCATAATAATAATTCTGGTATAATTTAATAACTGTACATACAGGTCTCAGAGTAATGATTAAACAGGTGGTTTTTAGTATTTCGAGGCCCCCTTTTAAATCTTATGACGAATCGATTGTGTCATAAACAAAATCGCGGCTGGTTAGAAATATTCTTGAACTTTTGAGTCTAATCTACACAATAATTATATGATTCTACGACACATTCCTCACGCATGTTTTACAATCAAATATTTAATCGGAATTTAAAACATAATTTTCTGTTATTTTTTATTTTTTTCTTGATTTGTATTTCTTTTAGTTGGTCTCAATTGGCCTACCTATCCAGACGGGACGTCACTGATTTTTATATATTCGGAGACGTTATTGGATAACATTAATATTGCATCAAAATATATTTTGAATATATAAAGACAGGATGGACGTAAAAGACAGATTAATAGATAGTATATTATTCGATGAAAATGCTTGAAATCATTTTTAAATTTATACCTAATGAACTTTGAAGATGAAGAATGAATGTTTTATTTTTTATAAATAAGTAAGTATATAATATTATGTAGTATTCTTGGCTCACTTCCAGTTGACCTGATAGTTTGTCTGCAGTGAAATTAGTGCATCTTCCACTCAGTTATATTATATTATTGTTTATTATTATATAACACTTATGTTACATTTTTCATCTTGGCAGACATTTTAAGTTCTTCCATATCTAAATGACGCATCTAATCGTTCTTTTTAAAATACTTCCACAATACGAAGGTAACCCTACCCAAGATTTACGTAATTTTAAATGATTATTTTTTATAGTTAAAGATATTTTTCGAAACAGTGTTCGGGATATACCAAATAAGCCAGATACAAAATTAACTATATTTTGAAACCAGCAATATGTAGTTTATAGTTTTTACTCTCAATTTTTCGTAGTTGATAGTAATTTATTAATGAAACAAATTTTCATTAAATAACAATAATTATACCTGTCCTAGATATTATATTTAATAAAAAAAATGTTATTGTCCGTTTGTGTCATCCGTGCCGTCCTGTTTTTAGACATACAAGGAAACCAGATGATTGTACTAATTCATGAGTGCCACGATTCGTCTGCTGACACATGCCTTGCGTATCGTAGAATATCGAGAGGAGTGAGACCAACCCTTCGAAAAGGCTGTTCGGCAGCCAAATTATCCATTTATACATTTTGAAAATAGCCGATATACTGGATGATTAATTGTTAGATTGGGTTAGTTTAGGTTAGGTTTTCATTCTTGAATTCAAGAATTTTGCCAAAATCGGCTATGACAATTAGCGCGGTTCACGCCTGGCTCCACCATAACCGACTTGTAGGTTTTTTCTGGGGGGGTCCAGATCCGAATCCCCCCCCCCCCCCTCTTATGTGCGCGTCTGATTATTGGCTCTGCAATCCAGTGTGGATCTTGGCCATCTTCAGATATCTCTTCACGACAGAACAACAAAAATGTTTTGCCGGTAGTAAATAAGTATGAAGGTATTAAACCGATTGCACGACTTCCTAAGTCTCACGCTCGCATTTTGTAAGTATTTGAGTCTAAAATATATTTTTTTCGTACAACTAAGCCGAGTGAATTTGTTATTTAAAGCATAGCAAAGGCGGTCACGAGACGTGACGAAGAGATGCATCTCTCGGACGAACTAACAAAAAAAAAAAAACACTAACCGACCATCTATCTATCTGTGAACAATAATTTTACACAAACTTCGTTACGTCATTAAAATTGATTCGGATTGTACGGGATTAGGAATTGCAATACCGAATGAAAATACGAATATATTTCGGTATTTCCTATTGAATATCGGTATTCGTAAAATAAGTGGAAAAAAACAGAAGTAGATATTTACCAATATATATAATATCGTCTCTGTTCTGGCAGAACACACTAACTGGAGAATTCTAGTTTTGAGTAATCTGACTTTGAAGTTGTTAAAATGTTTGAAATAATGGTCTATCATGTGAGTTTATTAAGTAATCGTAAAAAGGATGATTTTAAAATAAAGACTTTTTATTTATTAAGAAGGTTTCCAGACGGTAAAGTTTGAAATAAGGAACATTTTGGTACCAACTCCATTTGTCATTTTTTCGAATTAGTGTTTTCTGCCAGAACAGTGACGATATATATGTAAAAATCTCTTTAAAATATTAATATTTCTGATCACCAAGGACGTAGACAGTCCACGGAAGTAAACCAGCCATCGCGTAACCTGACAAAAATACATTGCTGTAATGCCTTTTATGTTAATTAATACATTTTCTTTCCACTGTTAATACCGAATATATCGGTTTATTTGATTTTTAAAACCGGTATTTCGCTGTCTTTATTATCCGATATTTAAATTCTTATTGATTTAAGTTTTGTACGGTTACTTTTGTGTCGTTTTTTGCGACCCGGGATTACAGGACCAGACTTTTCAAATATATTCACAGTTGATTACGATGCAAGGCATCGGGCTCGAGGCCAGACGTTCGGTGGAGACCGCCTCGTCATTTTCACCTTTTTTAGTTCTTGGTTGGAAAAATAACAAGATTCACTGTCTAGCAGTGGTGAAGGGCGGCTTTTGGGAAGGGAAGAGGTTGGGGCTATGGAAATCAAACAAAAAGAGCATTCTTGTCAGGTATACTTACGGAAAATGAGAAGATAATACCATATTACTACTAATATTAATGAGGCTACGATATGACGCTGACCGCACTAAATTGATGAAATTTCAATAGCTCACTAACGATATAAAATTGAGCGATGATATAAATTATGTATTTTCCTAATAAAAAAATTAAAAGATAAGTATATTTTTTTATTTTTAAAAACAGTCGTAGAAAGTAGATACTTATATATATTTATATATTGTGATTGAATGCCATAGAAATTATTTTTATAAATTATCTTATTATTAATTATTTTGGACAAAGCTGCAGTCATAAACAATAATATTATACGCAAAGGTTTTAGGCGTAAAACCCACTTAACGCAGCGAGTGGGGGCGCTCGCGCAAAATTTCACAAGTGGCGCGTGAATCATCGAAAATACAACGTAATCAAATACGCCAGAGCACACTGGTTTTGACGAAGCACTGTGCCCGCCCGCCTCATGATTCACCCGTTGTTTGGCTTCTCAGCGGGACGAATTAACGAAAATACTACGTAGCCCATTGAACACGGCAAGCAAAAAGGGTGCGCGCTGTTTTATTTTATCCGCTTCTGGACGCGTTATCGATAGACGGGCGAGTATGCATTATTTAATAATAGTGAACTCATTATTTAGTTGCTGGGTGTGCGATTTTTCTGGTAGAATTATGTGATCGTGAATATGAATTACAAGCCGCCGAGAAATAATATAATATTTTTATTGCTTTGTTTTGAGAGACGCTGATAATAATTATTATTTTGTGCTTCTCGTGCCCCTTATTACATAAGGGAGGAGTGGGATATAGTGATATAGTGGGAGGGAGCCTACATCGTAGTGAGCGCACCGAGCGCCGCTTCTGGTGGGCTTCGTCACTTAGGCTTAACCTTTCGAGCCAACCGTATTGCATACATTTTGGTAGGGGGGTTGAGTTCACGTGACCTGACGGTCATACAAAATAAATCAGAATTCGTAATAATAAGAAACAAAATAATCGTATAAACACAATAGTTGAAGATAAATGGGGCTGACGCTTTTTTTTACATTTGATACTAATTCTAAATTCAATACTAGAAGATTCTGACGACAGATTGCTCTGTTTATGTTTTAACTTTATAGTGTTTTTAGTCTATTTTTCTCAGAAGGTAGTCTTTATGATCGCCTAGTATGAAGCCTTCGCTACTACTGTCAAGCAATCGTCTAAAAATGAGCACAAGTTCAATGTAAAATAATCATCACTGTTGTCATGTTAACAATACCAAATGTAATTAAAACACGCAATTTAATGCTGTACTGGCTTTTATAACATTTTTCCCACAGTGTGAATAAACTATACATTACTAATTAGTGTCCAGTTTCATTCCGGACGTTGTGTATAATTAATGACGCTTCTAGTAAAAAAAGCTATATCTACATCCTAGAACAGCGGTGACGAACTTATGGCACACAAGGGAATTCTGGTGGCATGCAAAACCTCATCCAATAAAAAAATCGGCGTGTGTACTTATATACGCGCATTAGAAGTTATACTTCTTTGGCGTAACAAAACAAAATATGCCGTTATCTGGGTCTATTAATATTACAGTGGATTAGGTTGATGAAAACGTACGTGATTCATCTGTGTCTCATATAGCACATGATGGTTGTAATTTAACTATTGTATTGGACCAAAACTGATCTTTGCCTATGATGAATTAATAAAAAAATCAAATTTTAAATCAAAAAATTCAATTTTTTTGAATTATTTACCAACTCAACATTCACAAAATTTATTTATTTATTGATATATAATTGTACTTATAAATAATACTTACATAAATATAGCCTCAAATCGTGATTCACAATCTTTACAATGAAAAATAAATATACATTCCAATAAAAATAAAGTTTTATGAATATAAATCAACAGTGTAGAATGTCTCCAGAAATTTGTTTATAAATATATATATTTATTATAACACAATATTGGTTATGTTTACAACATGTGCTGTTTACTTAGTAGTATTGCTGTTTCTAACTTTAGGAAAATCCTTTAGCACGCCACACGCTATCACATTTTTTTAGTTCTTTGGCACATGAGCGTAACAAGATTCACCATCGCTGTCCTAGAATGTAAACCAAAAAAAAAACAGTCACTGTCATAAATAAGACTTGTCCCGAGGGATAAGGCGTGTTAATCTAAAAACGCAAATCGTTTAGTTGACGAAAAAACGAAATTATGACATAGTTTTCGTCAGGTATTTGAGACATCTTTTTCCAAAAGCCTATAAGTTCACAATATTCAATATAGTAAATGAAACATGATGTTTTTGTCTTTCAACCATATATTATAATATGTAAATGATTGTTTTTAAATTAAATTATTTTTGATCGTAAATATTATATTTTAGAATTAGAATAGTATGATCATTTTTGTTAGACAATCAACCATTTATTGGCAAATGACAATATATTATATGAAATTTAAATAAAATTATATATATCATATTCGCATTTGTATAACATGTCATTTTAATCAATCAATTTCTATGTCACTAGTCTTTTGCGAAGTATGAAATGGTAGATCTAAACTCTAAAGCTAAACAGAATCATATCTATGTATAAAATTACGAATTTTACGTATGAATTTTTGTTGGATTTTAACAATAATATTTATTAAACTATTTATTTTCTTTTATTCAACGGATAAGACACAAGATTTTAAAATGTAACATTCGATATATATAACATACATAATTTGAAAACATCATACTTAACGTAATTTGATAAGCATTTCATGTAACAACTATTACTTAAAATCGTCGTAATTATTAAGTAGGGTGCTAGTAACTTAATTGGAAAAGCACACTGCCGCGCATCCAGCGGTTACAGATTCAAGTCCCGTCGGGTGTCGTATTTTTTTCTAAGCAGATTTTCTATAGTGCCTATATGCATGAGATGTTTTCAAATTATGTGTTTTCAATAATAATAATAATGTAGACTTATGAATTTTCGGAAATTGGCTCTTCATTTGCTTGTGTTGCAATGAAATTAACATGATTGGAATTTTAATTACAAGGATGTTTCGAATTAAGCCAAATTTTTCATGATATTGAGTGGATTAAGAAAATAAGTATATGTATTCTACATTTTACAAGTGAAGACATATTATTATAACATGCAATCATTGTTTTTCCATATAAATCTTTCGTTAGAAAAAAGTGATAGATGGTTTTACGTTGTTTTACCCTTTACATTGCCTGCACATTTGACCATGGCCCCCACAAAGGGGGGCTAACAGGGCTCTAGCCTGGGGGCCCGGGCTCAGGAAGGGCCCGACGTGGCGAGTCGACCAGTTAAGTGATATAAACGACAATGTTCGATAATGTCTTCGATAATGTTATTATTTGAAATTATGTGGCTGTACGATACAACTTTTTATTTTGTACTTGATACTCGACAACTCCATGATTCAAATGGATGTATTAAAATTAAATTTAAATTAAAAAACTAAATAATAAATGTACACATTAATTTTACCGCGTACACCATTTAGAAAACGTTACTGTAGAGCATCGCACATCTTTAACAGAGGGTAGGGGGCCGCCAAAAATCCTAGACTGGGGGCCCGCTTCAGGATGCGGGGGCCATGCCTTTGACAATGCCTATAGCATGTCTATATTGCCTTTTGACGTTTATCAAATAATCGAATATTTAATGCCAACTCAGTGCAAGTATATAACTTTCAAATTAAGTTTCCATATCGATTTTATATCGAGTTGTGGTAATGATGTGACGATATCAGATGAAGAAAGTACAGTTAGTTATCCTACCCTCAGCGGTGCACAGAGCAGCCTGTGTATGGCGGGCAGCTGGTAGGACAGTGGAAGTTCAGTGCTGAATGTGTGCATCTGAGGTCGTCCAGGAAGCGGCGCTTCACTCCAGCGGATGAATGGATCGATGTCGTTGATGAACTGGACTCTGCAGGTCAGCTCTGAACTCTCCAACTTTTGGATCCCCATTATTTACACGGCACTTTTACACTTCGTATCCCCGCGATGTATTTTTCACATTACATATGCATCGCACTAAGCATTATCGATTATTATTAAAGTAAAACAGAGATTCGATCATATTATATATTTTTAAAACAACCGATTTCATTGGCTCTATTTACTCGTACCACATGATATAATCATAGTAGAGATTGTGATATCTCGACGTTTTTAGATTCTCGAGATTCAAAAAATCTTGAATTCCAGATTTTTTTATCGAGAATTCGAGATTGGTTTATTGATTTCTCAAGAATATCTAAAAGTCTCCAGATATATCTTTATTTTTTTTTTTAACTCATCCGGTCTAATTTCTCTGCCGGCCGAATCTGTATGAGATTAAATTCGAGCTTTTTGGTCTTTTTTGACAAAAAATATTTTCATCAGTAAATTTAGAAATACCGTTCCGGTTAAATTGAGTCAACAGCTTTTCTTTAGCGTTTTTTGCGCAAAAATGTGTAACCGCCGAATTAGTTTTTCTTGCGTAATATTTTTTTTACTGGCTATTAACATTTTCCTGGGGGATGTTTTTTGTAAAAATAATTTCTGGAATTATTCTTGAAATTCTCATCTTTCAGGAAAATTATTTCTCGAGATTATTTTAGATAGTATTTTATAATGATTATTCAATAATGTAGAATATGTAAACGAACCACGTTCGGGCAATTTTTGTAGTTATCTGTGGCATTGATAACCTACCGTCACTGGAGTAAACGAACAAACCAGTAGCAACTGAACGAAAACTGTGATAGTGGGGAGGAAGATCATGTTAACGCGCGTGTTTGAACATGTACAGAACCGAAAAAACCGATATTTGTTTTGGTTCAGTTCCGGTTCGAAACCCTGATTGAAGAACCCACACGACGGTGAAGAAGATTTCGGAATCCCGGGATTTCAATTCTTAATTGGATAATATAAATTTGATAAAAATGTAATGCGGAATTGAAATAAATTGCATAAAAGATTAAATATAAATAATATTATATTACGTTGTGTGTTTAATTTAATTATTCTCCTGTCTAAACAATTTTATTAATGTGAAAAAAGTGACTTGCTTGTCTTAATTAATGATTTTATCAGGTAGGTAGATACTTTTTAATGATACTTCTTTAATAATGTTAATTAGCTTAAATAGAAAACACTTTCGTAATAAGAAAAACAATATCCTCATACTACGAGGCTCATAGTAACAGAAATTTATTTGAAGCTAATTATTACAATGATATTAATAATATATATATATATATATATATTATTAATATGATATCTATATTGGCAAGTTGAAGTGGTCGCTGCTGTTAATTGCCGCCCAGCACCTGTTCTATTAATATTAAATTTGGAACAGTCACATTAGTGGTGTCATCATGTGCGAACCGGCGCTGACCCACGAACAGGTTGTTCAATTTCATTTTACGTAAAATATGAAAATATTACAACGTAATAAACTATTCATATCTTTAAATATTATTAAATTATTGATATTTAATCGCAACTAACATTTTACTGTAACAACTTACTGTACATAAATAATATTTTAAATTAACTTAATTTCGGACAGTTTACTTTAAGTATTATTAAATAAACATATATATATTAAGTAAATTATACAATTAAGTAAAATATATTAATTAAACATATAAGTATATTAAATAAATATTATAAAATTAAATAAATTGTGTAATTAATTTATTGATGAATCTGCAATGAAAAATGACTATTTAGTGTTTTTTAGCTTCACTTTCAAATATTTACTCTACTACTTCTAGAGTTTTCTTCTTTTCTTTGGTAATGACTTATTTTAAAACTATTATAATAACTTTTTTTTATTGCTAGGTATATATATTCAACAATTTTTAATAGCCTTTAGATTATTCATATTCATGTTTTTTGTTGTGGTATAGTAAAAATTTTCCTCCACGTCTTTGTGTTAAAACATTTGTGATGTACACAATAGTGCGAATTAGACTGTGTATGAATTATTTTAATACATTTTTAAGCGTATTTTTAATTTCATGAAACAGCGATCCGGTTGATTTGGAACATCACAGGATAGTAAATAGGTTAAGTCACTGTGTGAATCATATTGACTGACACTTTTCGACTTCTAAGAAGCGTATTTATTGCACCTGGATGTCTAAAACACCCACAAAACTCCGACATTTTGCCAAAGCTTTGGTTGTATTTTCATTTTGATGACGGAATATTTAAATTTTCCGGCACTCCGTTTCGAAATTCTCTTTAAAATAAATGCAACTGACCTTAAAATAAAAATGTGAACAAGGATAATAAAAAAAGAAATATCGTATTCTCGTTTGGTTTTTATTAAACTGATTTAGGGGTCTATATTATGAAGTAGGTAACTCAACCAAACAATATAGACTTAAAAATCACTCATTCGTTCTGAGAATAACATATTCGTGAGAACATTATATTGAAATCGATCATCATTTTCAACGAATAGAGAATTGTGTTCAAAAACACTGAAAAATTGTATGAAATCATTTATGGAAACGATTCGTTTAATCAAATAATAATCTAGGTATGTATTTATATTTATATGTAAGTAAAAGTAAATATATTATATACACTTATATGTGGAGCAATAATTGAACCTCCACAGAGCAAAGTTTGTTTCGAGGAATGGGCTCGCCCAACACATACGGTCATTGTAATGGATCTAAAGACATGCATTTTGTGTTGTCCAGCCACGGGATCGACATCGCGATCCACAATGTATTTCAGCGACGGTCACTCTACCAATCGAACCACTGTGGGTGCACATAAATGTAGAGAAGTTTGAAAACATGCGGACAGGATGGAAACTGACCCGTTGTTTTATCGCAAAATTTCGTTCAGCGATTACGCTCAATATCAGCTTAACGGATTTGTTAATAAGTAAAATTACTGCATACGAAGTGCGACCAATCAAGAAAAGATCCTAATACTTCATTACATCCATAAAAATACACTGTTTGGTGCGGTTTACATGCTGGTGGCATCATCGGACTTTATTTCTTCAAAAATGAGGCTCGCGTTACGGTCAATGAATATCATTACCGAACTATAATCAATGTGTGTTTTTTTAATATGGATGACCTGGACGTGGTGTGGTTTGATGCTGATAATTAAGAAACAATTGACACCTTGGAAGCTATGTCATTCGTGATATACGGCCAGCAGTGCTCGAAAGCGTGGTCCAAAATTGGACGTCCAGAATGCGCTTCGTCAAGAACAGCCGCGGTGGGCATATGCCCGAAATCAGTTTCTAATGTTATTGCTATGTATTAATCTTTTCTAAATTCATTTTTGAAGTTATACTTCTTTAGGCGCTTCTGGGAAAACAGATCAGAGTGTATATTAAATATTTTAAATATAAATGTAACGCATTAATTTGGCGTGGGACGGAAGTTTTGCCCGGCGATGCAACATAATTTATTTTGCGCAGCGACGTTCGGGTGTTCCAAATAATGTTGCAACTTTTATTATGATTATTCATTAAAATTTGAGGCTATATTTATGGAATTATTATTTATGAGTAAAATTATATATCAATAAATAAATATTTTTTTTGAATGTTGAGTTGGTAAATAGTTCAAACAATGGTATGTTCTAAATTTACAATATTTAGACACTTTATAATAATTGAAGACAATAATAATTATTATGTTTCATCACAAAAGCCAATATCACGTTTCAGTTAAGCCATTAAATAGGCTATGTTTTAATTTTGATTTGTAATAATTTTTCATTGTTAACGAAAATAGTTGTACAGTCATCTCACATCTGTTTAAGCAAAGATGGTCGAAATGTCTGTTTGCTAAATTTTTCAAACACAGATTTTGAGATTTTTGGGTACAGTTCAGTTATGAGGAATACAGCGGAAAACACATTTTGAAAATACCCGATATACTGGATTATTTGTTAGTTTGGGTTAGCTTAGGAAAGGTTGGGTTAGGTAAGGTTAGGTTTGGTTAGGTTAACCTAACAAATAATTCAGTATATCTATATCGGCTATTTTCAAAATGTGTTTTCCGCTGTATTCCTCATAACCAAACTGTACCGATTTTTTTCATCCAAAGTAGTTACATTCTGCAATAATATTTTGTTTTGTAATTTTTTGTTTTGTTACGCCAAAGAAGTATAACTTCTAACGCGCGTACATAAGTACACACGCCGATTTTTACAATTTCAATTACAACACCTTTATATATTATTTTGAAGAATCTCGGTCAATACTTATTTTGGCCTCTGGCAAGGAAAAGTTTTAAGAGATATTTAATTAAATAAATATCGAGGGTATACTGACAGAAAGCATTAAGTCATTAAAACAAGTTCTGAGATAATCGCATTAATAGCTTAATTTTTTTTTCAAAGCTTTCTCCCACGTAGAATGTTAAATGTTTTACATATTTTTTTTCTACATTATAAAGAATAACCTTTTTGGCATACAAAACATAAGATTTGATGTTGATAAGTTGTATGGATATTTTTTAAAAAATGTAAATGTAATGTGACCGCTGACATAATGCATTCTGTCAGTAACTATTCGCTAACTTTGACATATTATTAGATATATGACAATGCATTATTGTTATATTTTTTATGTTAATGATTAGATTGGTACATAATAATACAAATAAAAATAATATTTTTAGTGAAAATAACATTATTTATTTCAAATTAGAGAAATATAGAAAAACTACAATGAAAATAATAGTAAATCACAATAATTTTTAAACAGTTTTTTTTTAAATTAAATTATTTACCGTAAACTACAATAACATTTCTCTGAAGGGTATGCAGATTGCATTGTATGCTACATATTACGACTAGCCTTAATTCTGATTGACATTCTTTGCATTTCCTTGCACTTGCACATTGCACTTATTCATGAAAACAATTAGATTAGTATCAGTATTAATATTTAAAAAAAAGAATGTTCATTATAATTCGTCGTTTTCGGCATCGGAATCATTTATATCGGGCTCCGGAAGTAAGTCTGGATGGCTGTTATTCTCGGCAGATAATTGTTGAAACCACCAATGAAAAATGTCCAGTATTACACTTTTTTCACACAAATCCTTTTTTTTGGCACAACTTATTTTTAATGGATTTTTATATTATAATTGTGGAATGTTTTAGATTTCTACAAAACAAATTTGGTTGATACGCGAAGCATTTCTAATTTTTAAAACGTTTATTGTTTCGTACACATCACTAAAATTATATTTATATTGAATGGTAAATGGTTTTTCCTTTTCATATTTAAGACATTTCATTTTTAGCCAATTTACGCCAAGTTTTTATTTTTTATTAACTGATTTTGAGATCATAAAAGTCAGTATATTTTAGCTCGCTTGCTTCGTATGGTTTCTTTTTCGAAATGAAACGAGACATTCAAAAATCATTTAGTCATTGGCACAATAAATCGACGCACACTTTTGCCTGTTTTCTATGGCACTATGCATAGAATTGCATTCCATAGATTCAAGAAAAGAGCAGATACTATTATGGCCTCTGCATGTATCGGAGAAGAAAGATATTTTAGTTACACTCGATGGAAGCTGCTTGAGATACCACATGAGACAACTTCCTATTTCGCAACTCCCTCGCTTTCCATTTATTTCGGTCCAAGCCAAACAAAATCCTTTATTCGGCTTTGGACCTTCGTAAATAGTTAAGTTAAACATATTTAATTTTCTTTTATAATAGAGCAGTGAAACCTCTGTATATGGTATATGTAACACACTCTGAAGATCGTATGTTACAGTCATGAATAAGGAATCATTATTGGACATATCCTTATCTTTTTCTTTTTCAGAATGACATTCATTTTTCCTTTTCAAATGACTCTGAAAATCCTCTTCCATTATGATGTTGTCTTCGGGGCAACTTACTTTGTATTTATTACAAAATGTGCACTGGTCCTTTTTTGGTTTGAAAAACGATAAATTATAATTTTTGCAGAACACTCTATGATAGGTTATCTGTGTCAATGGTGATACGCCTTTTTCTGTGCAATAGTCTTTACACAGGCTATACATTTTGCAAATTGTTAATTTACTGTCTAAATATTACCTTATATATATATATATATGTCCTTTCTCGTGTAGTGACTCCATAAACGGGAAGGATTCTATGTGAGACTTTATATGGATTAAATTCTCATTGCTTGTTTTGTGAATAGGGGGATGTTTACGTCTACGATCGTGTAACGTAAACTGTACTCCCACGTCTTCTTGTCCTTTAAATGCGCGAATTACTGATCTATTTGAAATGTGTAAAGTACTCTAAAAAAAAATTTCAGACTCTGACTTTTTGTCCACTCTTGAAAAAGAAATAACACTTTAGTTTTGTCTGGATTTCCTTTTTTCATTCCTTGGTTTTCTATCAACGGGGATTTCAATCTCAACATTTTTTAGAATGTAATCTTTTTTGCAATCATAAGAACAACTCCAACACATCTTTAATATATTATGTTTTGCTCTTTGATACAAAGCCATTCTAATAAATTCTTCAAATGGTTCATTGTATTGTTTCACTAATCACTAAAGACAGATGAATTAAAATTGCAAAGGTATGGCCTATGCCCTATGGTGACATCTATTGACAAAATTTGTACTGACAGAATGCATTATGTCACACTTAATGCATATGCCATGTTACAAGTCCTGTATTTTGTACACACAGAACGCATTATAGGTCATATAATGCTTTCTGTCAGTATAAAAAAATAACAATATGACTTAATGCAGTTTCTATTTTCTTACCAGTATATCCTATGACTAAGTGCGTTTTACCAGAACGTAGAGCGTAAAATTCTAAGAATTTTGGCATTTAAAACAGAAAAACAGCAAAAACTCACTTAATGCGTTCTGCAAGTATACCCTCGATATAAATAATACTTAGTATAATCCGTTATACTGTTGTAACCACACGGAATTCACACATTTAAAAAAATAATTATGTCGTTGTTATGCATCGTGGTAGTTTGCAAGGCTAAACCTGTTATCCTCGAACTCGTTGAACCTACTTAAGATCCATCCGTTGACTGGTAGCTTTTTATACGGATACAAAAAAATGTATACACCTTATGCATAATTTCTACATAACTTTCTGAAAAAAAATATTTAAATATTATATGAACGTTTTGTATTACAACATTTCTACCCTAACTTTATGTTACTAACTTACTTAAGTTACTACTCTATAATTATGTGACAAATGGATCTTGAGAATTAGATAAAAATAATTAAAAGATAAAAAGAACTTTTTATATACAACGTTTTTAAATTTTCTGTTGAATCATATAAACTTGACTTGACTAGGTAGCTTAAGGGCGGACGTGCTCAGCGTGGGTCAAAATGGAGCTTTTTTTCTATTTTCAAAGCATGATCCTGGACATACCTTAAACGTTGTAGATAATCTATTTGTATAATTTTGAAACCTTATTATCCTTTATATTTATTTTAAACATTTGATGACTGCATAAAGTATTTTTATTACATAAAATAGTATTCTTTTAAACCTCTCGCTCTAATGTTTTAGAATATAGACATATTTCGGTACATAACTGTGCAGTGGTGTTAAGATTTTTTACATTTATTAATTTTTATACACATTTATAAAATCATTAGTATAATTTATGACAAGATAATTTTAGTAAAATATTTACGATAAAATATTGTATTGATAATCTCTGTGATCCCAAATTTGACAAGAATTGGGCATTTTATTATTCAAAAAATGGGCAAGATTAACACATTTGAAGATAATTCTAATATATATTATATAATTATAATAATAATTTAACTATAGAGCGGAATTTAATAATTGCAAAAATACACTTTTTCTAATCAGCTGCACTGTGAATTAATACACTATTTTAGCTTCCCTTTTATATTATATTAATTATAAAGAGCGGAGTTGTTCCATTTACGATATTGGAAATTTGACATCTAGAGTTGGCTGTTTTGTTTGAAGAACGATAATGCATTTATTTAAAATTTTGTGTGATCATAAAAAATGTGCTTTATAACAAAATGCTATCAAAATTTCATTTTTGGTCAAAAGTGCAGTTGGCTGGTTTGAAAATTAAGCAGTCGATATTTCAATGCACTACCATTGAAGTTTACAGGTTCGTTTCACAGCCTAACTATAGTGAATGGAAAAATACGAGATAACCAGTGGCGTGCGATCTACAGGTGCTGTAAATGCGGAGCATGCCCAGAAATAATAAGTACATAGGTACCTACTAATTATTACTATTCAATAATTTTGTTAATTCAATTTCGTGGTTCATTTGACTCTACTTTAATTCCACTATTGATTCTATAGTAGTAATCGTATGTAATCGTAATAGATTTTTGGTTTGTCACCGTGTATTAATTCTTTTCCCTTCTTTCCTATGGTAGATTGACGATTTTTTTTTAAATTTTGTTTAATCAGAGTTAACATCCAATTGTATGAGTTTATCCATTCCTGAGTAAGTAAACAATGAAATTGTAAAAAAATCCTTGAAATTTTATATAATACGTAACGTGTCGTAACCACCAAGAAGTAACAGTGAAAAAATAATAGTGTAACAGATACGTAAGTTTTTTTACAATTTGATTGAATGCTGTACCTGAGTTTATATTGATTTTTTACAACGTTGTTCTTAGCTCGTATTCTTATTTGTCCGGTAAAAATCTTGCAATCGATTTTTAACTAACTTCCCGACAAGCTAGACATTTGAAACTTTTAGAATATATCAAAACACGATGCCAATTCATTCTTTTAATTTTTTTAGCCATCTTTAAGTAGAATTGATTACATTTTCAGTTAATTCTGTTTTGTATGAAATGTGATCTTGGAAGAAATCCGTAAAAAGTAAAACTATTATTGGTTGCTAAGTGGGTCCTAGCAACTAAATTATTAATATTAATACGTGCGTTACTATGGAAATCAATATGACATTTCAGTATTATTTCTATCAAGTAAAATTTTTTTGGATCGTTCAAGCTAGTCAAGTCAAGTTTATACGATTCAACAGAAAATTTAAAAACGTTGTATATAAAAAGTTCTTTTTATCTTGTAATTATTTATACTCAGATTCTGAAACTTACGAGGCACAATTAAACGTTGCGGCACCCGTGTATACAGACTTGCACACAATTGTATGAACACTCGAATAATTTGTTTATGATACTAAACGGTTATGGCGTAAGGTGATACGGTAATATACGACATTCGACAGCCTATTTCTATGGATAGACCATAGTATGTATCGTACGTTATTATATTATTTCAATTTCTCTATGGCATATGCTAAACAAGAAAATTTCACATTGAGTTAAAGCCTTTGAGATGTGTCCATCCATACGCGCCCGCGGGCACAGAGTTGGGAATCCCTGTGTTATAGTATTAAGCCGATCCGATCATTAAACCAAACAATTCAATCATTACTAACCATTAACGAGAGTAATTATTATTAACAGAAGCTGTAATCTAAAACATAAATAGTTTATTTTTGGATATTTAAAATATGTTTTACTAATTTGACGGACGACTAAGTATTTCAAAATCTAGAATAAAGAGTTTTTCATAGGCAAACGATGAGACCGGTAAACAACGTTTTTGGAATTTGTTTCACTCCATTGCTTTATAATTATAGAACTAGTTTTATTTACTTTTAATTACTTTAAATTAATATTGTACAAATTTAAACAGTTGAGACCTACTAACTGTAGGCCTCGAGTAGGCTTGTGTCACACCAATCATCCTCGATGATCAATGTAATTATCTCGGGCAAATTTTAAAATTAGTTAGGAAGACAAGCAGTACTTAGCCCGGGAAATAGAACGTCGTGTTTGACTTGCTATGGCTGTTTTCGGTAAAGTAAAATATGTTATTATTTTTTGATCTACATCCGGTGTCATCCAGTAATGCCTCAAAATAAAAACCTTTGGACAATGTGTGTTCCCAGATAGGAAACATGTGTCAACACATTCACAGACGATCTGGAACAGAACCATTTTGAGATTTTTTCTTCTAAAGTAGATACATTCTGCAATAATATTTTGTGTTCGCATACATAATATTATTGCTGACGGTACCTATATCGATAAAATACCCTTGAGACCGAAATGAATATAATCATAATAACACACCAATAAAATTTGATTTTTTTATTAATCATGGGGACTTCTGAATCGATTATAACCGCTGTATGGCAAAGATGTGTTTTGGTCCAGTACAATAATTATTTGTTTTGTTACGCCAAATAAGTATAACCCGAGCGTTGGAGCGAAGCTCCGAGCAGGAGCACGGAGCACTGGAGCAATGGGATTTTACCCGGAGCACCGAAAATTTGCAGTGCTCCACTGCTCTGGGTGTTTTTTTTATTATTAAATTTTGTCCTAAACTCCAATGAAAATAGTATATTTTGACACTTTGCAACACTGGAATTATTTTAATTATGGAAACACTGCCGAGTGATAAATAACCTCACTTTTTGACAGAAGAGGCAATTAATGAGAAACGATTTGTATACATTATAATAATTATTAAAAAAAAATTACCCGGAGCGGAGCAGACCTTGGAGCAGTGCCAGAACAAGTATTAGGTTCCGGAGCGGAGCTGGAGTGGAGCAACTCAAAAAAGGGTTCGCTCCAACGCTCTGAGTATAACTTCTAACGCTCGTATATAACACACTTATTTTTTAATTAAATGACATATTAGTTATTCTTCTTCTTCGTCAGAACCTCATGACTGAGAATCATGACACGGATGAGTTGACTGTCAAAAAGTCTTCTCAACGGGTTGGTCCTACTCCTCTTGACATTCTACGACATATGGCCACTTGAAGACTCATAGCACTCATAAATTGATGCATCTCTCTGGGGCATCCAACGCGGTGGATGACACAGATGGACACTAACGATCCTTACAAGTATGTGTTAAGTCATGCGCATTCGATAGCCACTTGTGGATGTGACAGCCCGTAATAACATAAAACCCTTAGGCATAAAGCCCACCAAAAAAGCGTTAGGTGCGCTCACTACTGAGTAGCCCCCCTCCCACCCTCGAATTACCCTTCACCTATGTAATAAGGGGCCCAAGAAGCACAAAATAATTATTATTTCAGCGTCCTCATAACAAAGCAATAAAAATATTATATTATTTCTCGGGGCTTGTAATTACGCAATAACTAAACAATGAGTTCTCTGTTATTAAATAATGACTTCTCGCTCGTCTATCGACGACGCTTCGAGGAGCGTGATTTTGCTTGCCGTGTTCAATGAATGGACTACGTTGTATTTTTGTTAATTCGTATCGTTGAGAAGCCAAAAACGGTGACTCATGGGGCAGGCGGGCACAAGGCGTCGTCAAATCCAGTGTGCGCTGGCGTATTTGATTACGTTGTATTTTCGATGATTCACATAGAAAATGCGCGAGCTCCCCGTAAGCCTGCTTTAGTGGACTTTATGCATTAGGTCAGGAGTTTATCACTAGACTCAAAAGATAAAGAATGTTCCCGGAAAAGTGCGGTATTCGGGGTAGTTGTAAGTGGGGTAAATGTGGAAGTCAGTGACATATATTAGACTTTATTCACCCTGGCCCGTCCCGCCGCATTAAAAATAATAAAAAAATAATATAGATAACTTTTCAAAATATACCACCCCAAACCATTTTTTTGTGTGCATGCTTGCCAGCAGTGAACGTCTGCAAGATGACGAAGACGAAGCTTGCATTTTTTCGTCTATAATAAAAACGAACTGGAAATATAATATGTTTTGTAAAAGGTATTCATTCACTGTAGATTTAATGTCAAAAAATACACACGAAACAGCCCTAGCTACTAGGTTATACATAGTAAGGCCCGTTTCAGACGGGACACCGGTGTCGCGCTTGTATATAATATAAGAGGCCTTTGTATTCAAATAACGGGGCCTTTGTATTATGTTTATAAACGTCCCAGAGCTAATGAGTCAACGCATAATTTCGCGTTATAAATTAGAACATAAAACTGGCTGCGGTAATAAAAACAAGTGTATCAGCGGTTTGAGAATGTAGCGGCCGGCGGAAAAGTGTACCGGACACGCGTTGACTCATTAGCTCTGGGGTGTTCATAGACATAATACAAAGGTCCTTTTATTCGAATACAAAGGCCTCCTTATTATCTACGAGCGCGACACCGGTGTACCGTCTGAAACGGTCCTAAAGATTTTAGAGGTAGGTATAATTATTAATAGCGATTAATTATAATTGACTGCAATTTAAATCAGAACCGAATTTTTAATATTCTAGTTTGGTCTATACTTTTTGATAATATAGTTGATGTGATATGATTATCTTTTGCCATTCAAATAAAAATAATCTTCTATATTATTCATCAAACGTGTTATTTTTTATAATGATTTATACTGACAGGTAAAATAAAATATACTGAATACTAAAAGCATAATATTATATTATAAATACCGCACTTTAAAAAAATCGCATATCTGACCGGCTTTCGTTGAGCGCACTCAATCGATTGCTAAGGGATATTCGATCATGCGTCACGCTAGACTCGGTGATTCCCAACCGGGGATCCGCGGAAGCCTAGGGATCCACGAGAATTCAGAAAAGCTCATCGGTACATCTTAAAACCTTTTTGCTAATATGCTAAAAGTGAGCACGTGATCCGCATTTAAGAAATATAGTGCTGATTTGTAATGTTGAGTAGTAATTAGTAGGTAGGTACCTAGAGTAGAGTAGCACTACGTGGTATGGAGAGGTACATGCTGGGCATAATGCGAAAGGACAAAAAGAGGAATGAGTGGATAAGGAAATAGACAAGTGTTTGCGATGTAATAGGGTTCGCTAAAGGCCTCAAATTGAAATGGGCTGGACACATAGCTCGAAGAAGGGACAGTCGTTGGACAAATCTAGTCATCCAGTTGTACTCAGGAGGTACAAAACTTCCGCAAGGTAGACCTAGAGACCGTTGGATCGATGAAATCATAAAGTTCTGCGGAAGTACGTGGCAACGCAACGCACAGGACCGAGAGAAGTGGAATCAGCTTGGAGAGGCCTTCATTCAGCAGTGGATAGATTCAGGCTGATGATGATGAGGTACCCACTAATTATTGTTTGCTAACCCTACCGGCAGTAAAATATCGTACTGGTAGGTAGGCACATCGTGTGTTGCTTAGGGTAGGTAACAGGACGGCAGATTAACTTTTGATGGTAGATTTAACTTTTCATCACATTTTCTATGCATATAATTACATATCTGTTTAAGATAGCAATACAGAATTTGCAGTAGGTAGGTAATAAATTTAGATAACATTTCAGACTAAAATAGTGAGGATTGGCATTTTAAGTATTATTATGATAAACACTCGGCTTAGGTATGTTACTACCTACTGGTTAGCATTGTCATATTGTAATTTTACAACCTGGGTCTTAATGTGTGTCAGTCATATTAACGACGCGTACAACTGCGAATTGCGGATATCTTTGAGAATGTCGACGAATTGAAAGGTGCCCTGGCGGTGGGTAAGACGGAAGAGTTTGGCAAAATTGTAAAGTTCTTTAACAGAAGTGGAGTGAGGACTTGATCGGCGGATACTCTTAAAGATGAGAAGAGACGATATGACAGCGAGTCGCAGTCAAAGTCTCGGTAAAATCATAAAAAAAATATGTGTTAGTCAAGTAGGAGTTCCGCGAGATTTAAAAATGTCTCAAGGATTCTGCTAGACAACCGTAGCGAAGGGTGGAGGTAAGCTGTTAAGATCCGATATAAATAGTGCACATTAAACTTTGTTAGTCATACCTATGTATTTGTTTTTATTGAACTAAGACTACAATTTGCACCTGGTGTTGGTTAGTTTTTAAAAATTTATTCAAACCTGCCTAAACCAAACCATAATAATTTTGGTATAATTTCGGCGATACGATAAAATTGTGCACATTTTTTCATTCATACTTATATTTTGTTTTCGTTGAATTAAGAATAGGTACATGTTACATATATTATTGGTTCATTTTTTGTTTTAAATCCATTAAACCCTGCCTAAACCAAACTATAATAGATAAAAAATATTATTCTACCTATAAAATATTCAAAATTATTTATTATTTTATAGATAGACGAGTATTTTTTTTACTATTATCTATTATGGCTTGGTTTTTAATTGAATTTAAAAATATTAACCAAAACCATCTGTAAATAATTGTAGTGTTAGTTTAATGAAAACAAATATGTATGATTGACTAAGTTCAGTGTGCAATATGTATGGTGGATATTAACAGCATACCTCCACCATTCGCCACTGCAAAACCGCCATACAAAAAAGGTTGGGAAGCACTGCCGGCTATAGAATGTGTAAAAAGAATCGAACATAAAATTAGCATTCCTTAAAAGACAATTGCGATAATATTATGAACACTAAAATATGTGGATGCTCCATGAATACCAATATCGAGTCTCGTTAGATTTTTTATTTGAATTACGGATTGGCATTTATATTTCAAGGTAATATAAATCGACTGCCAACGGTCGTTCAACGTTACCACACGAAACAATGCAATTTATCGATTTTATTGACGCCGGATATTTGGTGGAATCTCAACCTATTTCGTGGTTATTGGTATTAAGTTTATTACTTATATTTTTCTTATAAAACCGTATTTGATTGGTCAACAAATAACTACGCTTACAATAAGTAGCTGAGTACCTAGTGGTAATATTATTACAAATTAATTATTGTTATATTTTTAATCTTCATGCTCATTATTTTTATTTCAATTATAATTACCACGATAATATACGGCGTAAACGTCACATTTAATAATTATGTTAGCTTTGTCAAAATGTTAATTATTTTTGAAAATTACGTTAAGATTATTTAAAATAAACTGCAGTTTTTATCAAATATGTCAGTTATACAAGTTAGACAAGAAAATTGAAAAAAACAAAAAAAAATTCAAGTGATATTCAAGAACGCGCCCATTGGGGTGATACGGGTACACACCACGTGGGCGGCCGGATTGAAAAAAATATTTTAATATCAATTACTTACCTAAACTTAATTCCATGTTAATATATAAAAAATATGGTACTGTTCGGTTATACCGGAGGCAGCGGAAAACGCATTTTGAAAATAGCCGATAAACTGGATTATTTGTTAGTTTGGGTTAGTTTAGGTTCGGTTAGGTTGGGTTAGGTTAGGTTAGGTTAGGTTAGGTTTGGTTAGGTTAACCTAACAAATAATCCAGTTTATCGGCTATTTTCAAAATACGTTTTCCGCTGCCTCCGGTATAACCGAACAGTACCAAAAATATATATATATGACGTACTTACTCGCAACCTATTCACGCAAGTTGAAAAGTATTTGCTTGAAGTTTAAATAACGGTTCAGTGTCCTATCATAAAATACATTAAGTGTTTCTGCAAAAATGTAATTGTTTATGGGCTGGAAATTAACCGACTCAGTAAGCTATAATATTTAAAAGGTAATTTATTTAATGAAACGGAAAATATATTTTTGTTCATATTATTAGACCAATGAAAATAATAATTTTAACTATTTTCATTTTTTATATACTTACATCCATTTAAAAATCTTATTATATGACAAGGGCTAATTCAGTGATGTCCCGTGGGGGTAGGCAGATTGAGCGTCGCTTAGGGGCGGCAGTTACTCGAAGGGCGGCAAATCAAGGAGAATCATTTGGTATATATTGAAATAGCTACCTTAACTTAGTAATAAAGAAAATATCTTTCCATTAAAAAAAATAGCTCACTGGTTGGAAACAAAATGTATTAATTAACGTAAAAGGTTTAACATGACTGTATTTTTTTGTCGAGTTCGCGATGTCTAGTTTACTTCCGTTCCTCTTCGACATCCATGGTGACCAGAAACGACACGTACACGGATGATACAAAATACTGTAAGTATAAAAAAATGGGGGCCCTGCCCAGGGTCGATATTTTGTCTAGAGACGTTACTGGGCTAATTCAATATTATTAATTATTATTTTAATAAGAAATAAACTTTGAGAAAATCCCTTGGTCTACAGAATGTTGCTACCAACGAAACTCGCCCCTTACCACGTCCGGTATTAATTATTGGGGGTCACTTATGTTTTAATGTGATCTTTGGACTGACAAGGTCGTTGACCTCTTCTAACGAACGGGGTAAGACCGAAAAGGTGTGCGTATTATTAAATAAATATGAATACAATGCGTTGGCTACATTATGATACGATAAAAGTATACATGTCCCCGAGGATAGATTAACTAAACATGTAGCAGAGGAAGGCGCCACGCTTCGTGAGCACAGAATCCTTATGGTTGGTACAAGTGCAGCTCCATCATTCCGAGCAGTAGTCAATAAAGTGAACGACACAATAAGAAAGTTTCAGATATTTTATAATATCGTATAATACATATTAATACCTAGAACCTCAGAGTAATAATAAAAAGAGAGTGGCTATTTTTCGGCAATATGAAGCCGTGTTTCTTGCGTATAACGCACAGTAGAACCTCAATTTTATTATTATTAACTTAACTATGAAACGTTATACCACCATGTTGCTATTCAGTATGGTTTCCAAATTTAAACACAACATAGTTAGGTATATATATTTTATACTAAATTATCTAAAAATAATTACTACTAACTTTATATTTAACACAAAATCAATAAATTTTTGCAACGCGTGATCGCAGTTTTTAAACGAATGTAGTCATTCAAATCAATATTTACCGGCAACGTTTACAAAAATATTTAATTCAATAAATACTCTACTTTATACTTACGCGTCGGACAGTAATATCGCGGGTCCCAGGTTCGCATCCCGGGTCTGACAAATACACACATTGTTTTTCAATTTGTGTTTGGAGTATGGACCTGATAGGTGAGCGAGTGGCTAAATTCCATTTCACGTAAAAGAAATCTCCAGGAGCCTCATTTATGATCCTATTAGAATAGGTCTGAATAGGACAAAGAAAAGAAAGAATAATCTACTTTAGATTGAAGCTAGAATACGTGCATTTAATTGTAATATTGTACAACTGGCGATTTTTACATTCGCCCATTTTTGCTGTCACTCTGACCAAATGGCAATTTTTTTTTCTATTAGGTACATGTTCAAACACGCGCGTTAACATGATTATACTCCCTACTTCATTTATCGTTTTTCAATTTATGGCTACGGCCGTATGTTGTAGCTTAGCCACTGGGAAATGCCAATAGAAATGGCGTATTTCAAAAAAAATACTACCTTATTCTTAGGTCAATAATTATTATAAAGCAAACATTATTCGTAGGATGTTTATCACATTTGAATGGTCAAAGACATAGCTTATAATAAGTATCTTTATAATTATCTTCAAATGTATTAATCGAGCCCATTTTTGAATAATAAAATGCCTAATTTTTGTCAAATTTGGGATCACAAAGATTATAAAATATAATTTTTTATCGTAAATATGTCACTATATAATGTTAACATTAATTTTACTAATGGTTTTATAAATGCGTTTAAAAATTAATATATCTAAAAAATCTTAACACCACTGCACATGGATGTACTGAAATATGACTATATTCTAAAACATTAGAGCGAGAGGTTTAAAAGAATACTATTTTATGTAATAAAAATACTTTATACAGTCATCAAATGTTTAAAATAAATATAAAGGATAATAAGGCTTCAAAATTATATAAATAGATTATCTTCAACGTTTAAGGAATGTCCAGGGTAATGCTCTGAAAATACCATAAAAGTTCCATTTTTACATACGCTGAGCATGTGGGCCGTTAATACAGTTTAGATTCAATCATATCAAGATTGTCAAAATATATTTTTCGTATTGCCAGCTACGTAATAGTATTATGTACACGTACGTAGTTGAATTTCAATATAATTGTAGGTATAATGCTGAAATAACTCATTATTAAATTTATTCAACATACATTAAATTACATACATTACTTGAGAACCAACTTGCTACATAGCACTATTTTAACTAGGTAAAAATGTTAAGTATGACGTGATATAAAATAAAGATGACGATTGGATTGGGTTGGATTAATATACTTGTGTTTATATTTGATTCGAAGGATCAGTATAATCCAAAATACTGTAGATAAGCATTCCCTTTTCGATGTGTGTGAGTGTTTCTTTTTATATAAATACTTCTAATTTTATTTATCGACATTTTTATAGACTTGTGCCTACGACAGTTAAGCTGCAATTACATTATGATCACGTCACATAGAGTATACGTTTTATAACTTTGCACTTTTTACTACACTGATAGGTCTATTTGCCCGATTACGTCGCATAAAATTCAAATCGATCAAATGATATTCACTTGTATTAATATATGTAGTAATAAATAAATAAATAAATAAATAAATAGATAATATGTAAAAAAAATATTTTTTGAATATATCGACCCTTAATCGGCAGAACAACGTAAGCGACACTTTTTGGTAAATTGCGTTTTAAATGGAGAACTGTTCAATATCACCTAGCGCATAAGTGACAAAAATATTAGAGCCCGATCTCAATCGTGTGACATTTTTTTAGGGTCTGTGCCTTTTAGCGTTTGAACTTGTATCGCATTATAAAGTAGAGCAAAACAACGTAACCGACGTTATTTGATAGTGTAAGCTACGGTACGGTTTATTCGGTGGTCCGTCTGGTAGTGAGTTGTGCGAAAACCGATTTGGGAGCTAAGCTCGCGCCGTCCAGTAAAACTGGCTGAGATAAAATAAACCTGGTAATAGAGTTTATTAAACAATAATTACCCGCCGTTACATCTCACTACTGTCTGATTTTGATTGTACTGATTTTTGAAATGTTAAAAATGTATAAGTATAAAATTTATACTGAAAATTTGGATTCTTTGAATGAATCCACTAATGTCGTGATTCGGAATGTTTTCAGAAACGTATTTAATAGACAGTAAGTTCAACTTGGGTTTTCATCTACCAAAAAAGATAATAGTGTTCTTTTTGCGAGAAAGTAACAAATATGTCTGGTGACGAGAGACTTCGGCTAATTGAAACGGATACTTACAAATGTCCCCTTACCGTAAAGGATAAATGCAAGGAGATGTTCTTTAATGATTTGGCCAAAAGTAAAAATCACAATGACATTTTGTGCGCAAGTTTTGACCTCGAGAAGGTGCTAAACACTCCCTAGTCGAAATACGCATACTATAATGAAAGTATCTACGAAAGTGGAACAAATAATGGATACTGCTTTTTATGGGGTGAAACTGATGGTAAACGTGGCAGTAATGAGATCTCAGCAATCATGCACAAATCTTTGGACAGGACTGACAAAGCGGGAAAAAATCAAGGAATTATTATACTGTGATTGGTCAGAATAAGAACCGGGCAACACTGGGTATGCTATCTTATTTTATGAAAAATTCAATTTCATTGAATTGATAGAAATATATTTTCTATTACCAGTGGGTCTATTCTGTATTTATCGACCGCTAAAGTGATAAAGTGATAAATATTATCAAACTTAGAGTAGGTTTGTATTATAGAATTAGCACTTATTGTAACAATTACAATACGTTGATTATAATTGTTGCAATAAGTACTAACACTTTTATATAAACCTACCCTAAGTTTGATAATATCGTATCACTTTAGCGGTCGATAAGTATAGAATAGACCCACTGGTCGTACTACGATGCCGGTCGATTCCATTCATGCGACAATTGAGTCATTTATATAGTAGTTTGGGCACTATCAAAATGACCCACCATCATTTCCAACGCTAGGTCATCATGTCATATGCAGAATTCCGTGACTGGAAATCTTTCGCTGCTACTTGCATTCCTTCAAAGTTCAAGATTAAATTTGGTGAATTATGAAAGGCATAATTTAAAAAACTTACCAAATATTGTACCTACTCTGGTGACAGTAGGACTAAACTGTTAGACCTAGAAAATGTCATCAGATCCCGATCAAGTGCTGTCATGCTTTAAGCGCAGCCACCCTTGCTGTATAGTGCTAAATCACCAATATCGGAAATCCAGTATAACGAGTAACAGTATAAAAGTCTCTGTGTTAAATGTAATATCCCTCAGAGATGACGGATGAGTTTATGAAACTGCCACATGGATTATCAGTGGAAGATACTTTACCGGAATCCGATCAGGAAGATGTGAATGAGGATAATACAGCGATTACTGCTTAAAAAATGTGGGACAATAATTTTTTTGTAAAACTGAATAGTTCATTACAATTTTATTTTATCATAATTAGTAGGTCCCCATATTTAATTATGTACGAGTAGATACGTACCTATTTCATTTTGAAAAATAACAATACCTGATAATATTAATAATATAAGCGAAACCTTAAAAATACCAATCATTTATTTTTATTTTACCTATATGTGAATAAGTATCTACAAGCAAAAATATTAATTTAAAAAGTCAAAATATTTTTAATTTATTTAACAACGTCCCCTTTCGTAAAATAAATGGGTGCTTATGTTATTTATTTTAATACTTAATTAGTAATGCCCTGTGATGATAATTAGCATGAAATTTATAAATAAAAACGACTACGCCAAATAGCGTAAGCGACATGCCTGGAAAAAATATCGTGTCATAGACATAAGCAAAACAGCGTTACCGCCACTATCTCGAAAACTAAAAGCACTAATGCAATTGTTTTATAATTTCCGTATAGGCAGTAGCCAATTATTATTAACCACATTAACAGAATTCATTTTTGGAACTAATTACGGAAATAATTTAAAAAAAACCTTCTCCTGTAAAATTTATGAATTGTCGCTTACGTTGTTCTGCCGATTAAGGGTCGATATTACATCATTTTCATCTTAGAGCCGGAGTGCAAAGTTATGAAGCATATACTCTACTCTCACATGATGGTAAGGCGACCAATTTAGTCTATGGTTTCGTCATTCTACATAATATATTGAATGAACACTATTTCTATAAATTTAATGATGGAGAATGCCAACTCAAATGTATTAGTATTTTGAATTATTATACATACTAATTTCTACGTGTGCGTATATTGCATCCATAGATAATATTTTGAACAGAACCCAAATCTGCAGACCATAGATATTAGATAATAATTTAATAGAAAATCCATAGAGAAAACCACTAAAACCAAAGAACACGCGATTTTGGCATACATCGAAAATGTGTAGGCATGTAGAAAATGATAAAAATACGTTTATTGAGTCATGCGGGCGTCGATGTAGCGCAGTACGAGTGAGGTGACTTCATTGTTGTTCTGGTGATATCTGCAGATTTTGCTAACTTTACTGACAATGTTCGTTTAAAAAGGTTCAAAATGTGCTACGAGATGGGAGCATCAGTTTGATAATATTTTAAATACCAAAAAAACGACATTACACACTTTTTTCCCGTAACGCGGCAGCTTACTGTGGCAGCACGTAACAGCACATAACGTGATCATAATGTATTTGAACCTTAACATTGAAATAAAACTATCGATGTCAAAGTATAGAAGTATTGGTAAAAAATTATATCAGGATCAGATTTTCCGAAAAAAATAGACCCTTGGGAACCACCCTATGACGGTATTTGTCCAGTGGTTGTCTATTCACCAAGCGACATGTCTCAAAAAACCATACTGGCAAGGATTACATTAGAGCGGCTAAATAGTACTTATTTTCAAAAGTATGCGTGCAAAACATAGACCCTCAATGTAAGAGAAATCGAAAAATTACGAGTATCGTAACGTAGTATGGGAAGGTGCATGTTGAGCATAACGCGGAAAGATCTAAGCAGGTGAAATGGCAATGTGCTAGATACGTCGAAAGATAATTATCGATGCCAATATAGTATAGGTATCATATTATGACTCTTGTCCGGAAGTGATTTTTTCCAAAAAACAAAAACCGCAAAAACTGGTGTCGAATGATCGATCTAAAATTCTTGTTACGTTTTCACGGCCCAACTTGTACCTACCCGATCATTTTTAACTAAAACAGTTCGTACACCTTATTTTTAATGTTTATTGTATGATTAATCTGTAGAGGTCACGCAAAAATCAGTTGGGTGTAGGTATATATTGCGATCATCCCTTTTTTCATGGCAATATTTGATCACCAATAACAGCCCACACACTTATTATCTAACTAAATATTGTAAGCAAATTTAATATGTTGAAGAAAATCTGTTTTTTTTATGATGGAACTTTTAAACATGAAAGTAGGTTACTAAGATTAATTCTGAAATTAACTGCAAGTCATTTCGCATTGCGACTTTATCGAATTAATCTTCACATTTTAACTCTTGATTTTTTTTCCAGAGCCACTAATTCAAATAAGTTACCATTAAATTGACTAAATGTGTTTCTTAACAATAAATATTTTTAATGAGCCGTTATTAAATTCTCATTTAAGTAATTATACTTGTATAAAGATTCTTCAGAAAACAATATTAACATCAGTTTTGGATTTATTAAAATAAATATTTAATTTCATATAAATTGAATTGAAATTTTTGAATAAGAGCCTGTATATAATAATATTATTATGTCCAAAATGAATACGAAGCGCAATTTAAGATTTTTCACTCAAGGCTTTATGGTTTTAGGAATTTCAGATTTCTGTTATGAATATACTCAAAAGGTAAAGTGATGATAACTACTTGAGGTACGAAATCAGTATCTAACTCATTTTCATCTTCTAACTATTTTGACTCTAATATACAGTTATTATTATTTTTAAATTGAAACAGAAGTTATTTAAGTGGTCAACGTATTAAAAATTAATTCTATAAAATCGTTTATATTTATTGTTCAAACTTTAGAATATTATCCTGTATAACTTTAACATGACATCATTGTCTTAAACACGTTTGAGATCCAATATAAATAAACGTTTAAATTGGCTATATTACAATAATATTTTTAAATGTGTCATTTTAACAGTAATTCTTTACAGAGAGAAGATAATGCGAATCTCTTCGTCTATCTTAAATGTGACATTATTACTTTGAAACTAGTTTGAGATCGTAAGTCGATTACTAAACGTATCGTTCTTTAAAGGAAATACTTATTCGTGCGATAGTTTCTGTATTGTATTATAATATTATTACAACGTTTATAATAAACAATGTTGCGGTCTTATTAGACGATTTATAAAATAAACAATGTTACAACAACAAAAAAACGGCCTAAATCACAAAATAACCGCATTTCACACACACTGTATTTACCAATGTTTTTATGATAATTCAAAATATTTCGTCTTCGGTCGTATTTAAACAAACCAATTTATTTTTCTTTTGTATGAAAAACAAATATGGATATTTTGTGGAAATAAATAGAAAATCACAATACTATTTACCGTGTATGATAACAATGGTATGGAATAACCGGTAGGTAGAAGTTTACTCATAAAGAGCTATTTACGAATGTTCGGATGAAGCGGTTTTGACGTATATCGGGCAACGTCAACGGCGGACTGAAGTGAACTAAAAGAATTGCAAGGAAACACCGGCCACTCTTGAGCCATGCAGAGACTCACAACCATGGAGAAAGATACAATAAGAGAGCGGAAGTACGGTGTCTCTTTATAATGCAATGAAATAAAGCCGAGAACATCATAATGATATGACGTAATATCGATTGTCGAAATATTTTTTTTACATCACAAAAATCGTTCAAGAACTCAAACAATAATTATGTATACTTAACTTGTTTTAGATTAATTCGAGCTAAGTATCGTTGCAGGGAAACATACCGACGCGTTGATATTTATCATAACAATTACCCAGCGTACCATACTCATGGCCCTAGGGCTCCAGCCTGGGGGCCCGGCGTGGTGGATCGACCAACCAAGTGACATAAACACACATTGTTGTTTTAATTTAATAAATTGCAATGTTTTTGTAATACTTATTCCACTTTTAATCAATAAATTAGGACCGGTTTCGTCCACCTCAGAGGGACATTTTCAACTGAATTCTGAAAGTTCTGAAAACTGTATTACTTGAATGGTACGTACGTTAACGAAATGACGTCGTCCCAATGATATGAGTAGTTTGATTTCAAGTAGGTATCTCTCTGTAATTTCGAAATATTTGTCTTTCGATCAACGGTTTGGCGACCATACTTGACCACACTAGCACAAAATATCGATTTTGTCGTTTTGCTTGACCGTTTGTTTCGTTATTACTCAAAAATTAGTAGACCATTGGGATCGAACTTGGTAAAAAAAGGCAATAATGTAGGTACTTTTTGTACTCATTTTCCTTCTTGCTATCAGAATTATAATAGTAATTTATGATATTATTGATGAAACTTATGTATTATTATATTGGTATAGTTTCGTCTTGATATCTTACTTGAAATGTTATGAAGTGAAGATAAATATCACAAAAATAGCGCGCTTTCAACAATTATTCGTCACGAGGAAGCGGTGGAGTAGTGAGGTGAGGTGTGATTTTAGGAGCGCGTGCTTATAGTTACCGTTATCGATCGTGCGGGCTTAGTCGAAACTAATAATAAAATTGAATCAAAAAAGGTAAAGCAGTCGATAGATAGAGTTGAGGTGCGGGTAGAAAGATTCGCACCTAGATCCAACCGTTGTCCATTCAATTGAATTTTATTTACGAATTTATGCGGTCAAAATCGCGGACCATCTCTATACTTAATTATTTAAAAAATAACATTTTAAATGATTTTTTTGAGGTTTCGATATTAATTATTGGCTGACGGTGCGGATATTGTCGTATGGTTCCCAGGCCACCGGTTTCCGATGGCTCCCGGCAAAACAGCGCCGCAAGACAATCGCAAAATAAACCTGGCCACAAGGCACGGGAGACTCGAATGGCGGGAGGGCTGGGGAAAGAAGAGGCAGGGACCAGCCTCGCAACTCACCTGCCGACTCACTTACCTCCCAACGTTCGAGAGAGGTTCGTTTGTGTTGGACCAAAGCGCCAAAGTGTCATCGAAAGAAGAATTGGATGATTTTCTCAGTCGAAACTCAATCTCATGAGCATTTCTCATCACTGAGAATCTAATTATTGCATTGTTCTCTCATCTTGTAATGACAAAAAAGAATAATTAGTTATTCGTAAAGTCTAAGGTGCATACCTAGATAAGTATGCCGTTTTGTCATTATGTTTTAAAAGATAAATAATGATTTTTGAAATATTGTAAAATGTATTGTTGAACGGTATTGAAAGAACACTTCTTTTATAATGATGACCAGGTAATTACTATATATATATATATATATATATATATATATATAATATACTCTAGTTATATATGGAAGCAATAAATTCAAAATGGCATTTGATTTTTTTGCAATATTTCTCATTTCAATTTTAAAATCTTGATATTTGGGGGAAGATATGTAGTTTAACATCAAATTTTACAGTTTAAATAAGGAATCAACCCTGACATTCTTGAATATACTTAATTTAATTAATGATTAATCCCAGAAATTGTTCTTTAATCTATTGACACATTCAATATATCATTGACTAATTATTTTTACCGAATTATAAAGAAAAATATCTTCCCACACCGTATATTAGGTATGTACCCTAATTGATCGAAAACTATCAATTGCTGGTTGTTTCCCTATCCCTTTCTAATAATAGTACTGACATTATGAAAGTCAAGATAAAAAAAAATGTATCAACATTTAATTAGCAAAGTTATTATCGTAATATAGATTTATTTTGTAGCTAGTAACATACTAAGATAAAAAAACGCTATGCAATTTAGTGTTCTAAGTCTGAAAAATATTTATGCATATAATCAACAGTCATTATTTAAACCAGAGGTTCCCTACCTTGAGTTTTCTCGGAACGTGATGTCATTTCACAGGGTACGAGTATTTTTTTCAGTTACGAAACTGCGGGAGGAAATCAAAGTTTGTTTAGAATATAATATGGCTGTGCACGTGATCTGCTTGGTGCATTGGAATTACAGCAACTTACCCAAATATTTAAGGGAGAGAGGCATGCCAGCAGAGAACCTAGCGGAAAAATACGAAACTTGCAATTTGAGATTTTTTTTGATAATTTATAATTTCAACTGTATTAATTAATAAATATGTATCTGAAAACATTAAAAAGATTTTTTATTTTTTTTTCAATTCAAAGATAAACTTATAATTGTAAAAAAATGTAATAAAATGTGAATTCGTTGCAGGGTCACATCTTATTATTAAATTATATCTTATGGTCATATTTATTATTAAAATTTAGTTTATTAAGTTGACAATTTTTCGTCGTGTAGATTTTTGACTAATTCATCGTTTTAATATTTTTTATATTTATTTTAAAAAACATCGATTTTTATAAAAATATATAAATAAAAAAGATTTCCAGTTAGACACGTTATCACGTATCGTACGAGAAATGAAGATTTTTGGCGTCGAAGGACTGAATAAGTCAATTTAAAAATTGGAAAGACATGTTTAATAAAGATAGAAATCTAGGGGAGTTTTTCATTGACGCAGATTATGCAATTTAATTTACCAGAAAAAATTAAAAGCAGGCCTCAAAACCTTCTCAAATCATTCATACAATAAAATTAATTAATTATATCAAGATCTTAAAATGTTGGGTATTTCTCACAAATTGAGTATAAAATATTGTAAAATCCCTCAACATCATAGAGGTCTATAGCTTAAACTTAAACAGATTATATTGTGTTGGAACTAAACGACCGCAGGGTCGCCCTAAAACCCGGTTAGTCCACGTGGCAGCGAAGAACTGAGGATCTATAAGAGTGGAAGGAGCTACGGGATACCTTCGTACAGTAGTGGATCTATCCCAGTGACGATGTTAAAGTAACTAAATTGAACTTTAAATATAATCAATACTATAGGTACTAATCAAATATGTGACAATAATAATCACAAGATTTGTAGCATTTATACAAGAAGGATATGAGGCGCCTAATTCTAAATTCTCCATTTAATAAGATCAACATCTTATAAAGATATGTACATATTTTAATATTTGAAATTTCAAGCACTACGATTCTATTGTGTATACCAATATTATTATATACGAAAAATATGTAAAAAAATAATAATTACTTGGGTATCTAAAGGAAGCAATTAATTAAAGTAATACAAATAAATGGCGAGTCAATTGTATTTTTCTTTTACTTATTATAGTAATATAGGGTTTATAGGACTAATAAAAATTTAATATGATTATTGTTCGCATTTGAACATAAAATAAAATGTTTAAAAAACACTAAACTAAAAAAACGAACCGTGTATACTTAAAAACTTCAACGTATCGGAATTTTGAAACATAACTACATCTCATAATAATACCTAATGGAAAATTTGTAAAATTCAAAGCAAAAAAAACCACACGTCACAGAAACCGTTTTACATATTATAATAGATATACATTAATAAATTATAAAATAACTTGTAGTCTTATTAGTATGAAAATAATGCAACATGTTTGAATCTTTTCGAATTTTTATGCACAAACTAAGGGTTGTAATTGTTGATATTATAGGTGACACGAGTAAGATGAACGAATGTCATAAATATGCGACGTACGTTCTTCGGTGTTGTACGGATATTAATAATTTGTAGCAAAAAAGGAAGACATTGCAAAGATAATCTATCTTTTTCATTTCCATAGATCACATAAGATCGATCAATAGTGTCATGATTAGGGAATCCAATCCCGAGCCAAAATTTTGATCCTGGGATTTCGGGATTACAATTTGACAATCCCGGGATTGGATTTTTTTCCATAGTTAATATAAAATTTTCATATATACAAATAACATCGATAAAATCGGTCAAAAATAAATCTAGTATAATTTATACTATTTAAGATATTTTGTACGCTAAACCTTGAAAATATTTCATAAATCTAATTAGTCAGCCAAATATGAAACTGTCGTAAAACGTATGAGATCATGATGGAATCACTTTGTTAAAACTGCGATGCAATGTTTTTTCCAATGTTTCTCATTTTTATTAATCTATGCGTAAAAATAAAATGAATTGGCAACACATGGGTAATAAATCATTTACTTCATTCAAACTCAGTTTATTTCTTATGTAGTTATATGTTATTAAAAGTATTTTTTCTGTTATATTTTCGTTTTTTGCATTTTGTTTTCCATAAAAATTGATAAAAAAAATCAATCCCGAAAGTTTCGGGATTATGTTTACCAATCCCGGGATTCATAGATATCGAAAATAGTTCGGGATCACGGGATCCCCTGATTGGAATCCCTAGTCATGATGTTAAACTATAGGACGATGACACCAGGTATATTTAGAATAATAAGTTGTGGATGCGAAAACTCATAATATGTACCTACTGCATCTTGTATTGCAGTGATTTTTATTTATAATTATATACAATGTTCCATCCTAAGATCATAATATGGACCTCCACTAAGTAGAGGTTGTATTAAGAGAAGAGAAATGGATCTGTTGCTCAACCTTATAGTCCATACTCTGGGTTCAAATACACTTTGAAAAACAAACATGGAAACTTGTCAGACCCTGGATTCAAGCCCGAACCTTCGACATTATAGCCGACGCGGTAGCTGCTCGGATATCGTGGGCGTGTTTATACATATCAAGATAAAACAGTTGGTACATACTAATTTTATTCTTAAACCAGCAAATAATTCTCTTTAACACTTTTCATGGGTCGCCAAATACATATTTGTATTAGTAGATTGTGTATTTAAAATTACAATACAACGCTCATTTTTTGGATGATTTTGGATATTATTTTAATTTTTTTATGATAGATTGTTTTAATTTTATTACAACAAAGTGATTGGAGAAATTTTAGAGTATTATATTATTAAGTTAGTATACTTTTATTTTACTTCAGAAGAAAACTTTTGGCAACGAAATATTTTTTAAAAAATATATGTTTTAAATTTTGAAAAGCATTGCCCGTAGTGATTATAGTCGTGAAGCTCGTAAGCTAATAAAAGGTTTGGAAATCAAATTTTCTCCACTGCTACGTTTTACTGGTTTACGTTCCTCTCGCCAGATGCCACGGCTAAAATAGTTCGGATTCACACTAACAGAGAGTGACATCTACGCATGAAAAGTCTAACCTAGTTCGTGAAAATTTGTTGATAAGATTTTCTTATTATTTTTGTTTACCTACTTAATTTTTGATATTTTAAAAGATTTTAACGGTACGTGACGACGAAATAAAAGATTGTTTTATAATTATTATTATTTGCCTCAAGTAAATAATTAGCAAAGTGGACTATAAAAAATTACCTACCTGTAATGGCTGGTCAACGTCTCTGCAATCAATGATGTCACTCCTAAAAAAGAAAAATAAATGTAGCTTCTTATATAAGTATACGTACCTATGAAATACGAATCGTCCTCCGAGCTCGAAGATTCATATGACAAGCAAGAAGACGAAAAATCCGAGCAGGAAGACACACAGGAGTGTTGAAAACAAGAGTAACACCAGCGAGACATGACAGACAGGACGGCCCAATTTAATTGAATATCATGACAAAGCTTTAACTCCACTAAACGACACTAACATTTCGGGAAATCCCGGATCTCGAGAATGTTTTCTCGGGATTCCGGATTTCTTTATTATCAAATATTAATTGAAAAAACTATTTTCTATATGAAAAAAGTGGACAGAAAACAAAACGTTCTAAGACTGATCGGGGCATTTAACACAATTAAACCAACGTGACTCAAAATGAGCGCAATTTTTGCAGCATCAGGGAATTTTGTGTCTCAAAAACGTGCGCGATTGTCAGATGCAGCGATTGACAGTCTATGTTTTTTGAAATAAGTACTATTTTAATAAATAATATCTTAAATTATTTTTGTTTTCCTACTTCTATTTTGTTTTTCTTCATACATAAATAAAAAAAAACATTTTTTTTTTGAATTTGTCTGTTTTACACTGATTTTAGGATTTTTACAGGTTTTTTTTTAAATTTCCCGATATCTCGAGAATTCTTTTCTGGGAATCCCGATACTCGAGATTGAGATTTTCTCGGGAAATACCCAACTCTATTTGCATCGGTCTCTGGCGGTCGCGAAGCCTCCAGAGGTCGAACTAAATTCGCCATTCTACCATAGAGATCAAACCAAGAGATGAATGGGATAAAGGCCTTGCACATAGGTGGCCCAGCGCATCTATTCTATACACAAGACTGCTTTCGACCGCTACGGCAGCTATTTAGGGAAAGTTTGTATCGAAGTATTAGCACTTATTGTAACAATTACAATAAGTTAGCCGCCTAGACAGTCAAAACGGTCTTAAATTTACCATAGCTAAAAGAGGTGATGTTAAAATTAAAAAAATAGCACTTATTGTAACAACTGCAACGAACTTATTGTAATTGTTACAATAAGTACTAATACTTCGATACAAACCTATCATAGATAGCTGTCGTAGCGGCCGTAAGCATTCTTGTATATAGAATAGATGTGCAGGAATAGAAATAAACTCCACAAGCAGTAGTATACGTATAAGTAGTATAGAATATTTTTTTTTTTTACCATAAACAGCAATAATAAATTTAAAAAAAAAACAATAGGTATACAATTTGATGTTAAGAATATTGACGAGACATGAATTTTACCTAATTATTGCCCCACAATAGTTCCATTATCAATTATGATTATAATATAATCATCATCGTATTTTCGTTAGGTATAGTATTCAAGTATTCAAATCAAAGTTAAATTTTAAATTAATTCTAACATTATTATACCTAACATTATATGGAAAATTATTGTAAAAAAAGTAAATTAATTACTTAATTGCGGGATTAATGTTAATATAATTCTCACCTGCTTCTTGTTCTCTGAATGACGGGTCGCTGCGCTGTACTGTCATGGATCCTCACTTGCCCCGGATCAATCTCTCTGCATTCAGAATTATCTCCTTCAACTATTTCTCTGCCAGTTTTTCTCGCCAGGATCCTGCTCATCATGGGGCTGAAGACTTGACCCGAAGATCCCAAAATATCATCAATGTCCATATGCCTCGAAATGAAATTGGGTACGTGTTTAACACTTTCCTTGCGCTTCGCTGTATACTTATTTGTAACATTGTCGTAGGGAGACGCTCTATTGTTAAATTGCTCATCAACAATAGGTGTCTCTAATCCTTCAGGACTCTTACGATCTCCTAGAGGTTCATCATCTTCGTAATCAGGTAGATGAAGTGGAAAACGTGACAGTCCAGACACTCCATTAGCAACTGGTTCACCGCCATTTACAAGCTGCTCATTATCAGGAGAAGAACTATCTGAATCAGAATCGTCAGAAGATTCAATTTTTTTTACTCCTTCTGGAATATTTTTATTACTGGCCAACCACCAGGCTTTTTCTCCTGATTCTATGTGTCTAATTCTAACAACGTTTAAGGTAAAATTATCGTCACCATTTGGAGGTTTGTTTTCAGACTTACTCTTGTCTGATTCTGATTTCCACCATTCCTTTTTGTCTCCAGAATCCACGTGTCGTATTTTGTAGAAATCGAATTTCTCAGAGTGCTCACTCTCACTAGAACCCTTCCTGCTGGGTGTCCTAACTTCGATTCCTTCAGGAATATTTGCATTACTTTCAAGCCACCAGGCTTTTTCTCCAGACTCTTGTCTTATAATCTTCAACTGATAACCATTACAATTTTCGGAGGCATTTCCATCCGCCGGTTCAAAACTTTTGCTTTTTGTTATACTTTTACTCTTTCGCAATTTATTTTCAGAACTTTTCTTATCACTGTTTGACTCCATCCACCAAGCTTTCTCACCCGATTCAATATGGCGAATTTTGTGAGGCTTATTATTCAAAGACTTACTATCAGTATCGGTTTCGATTGAAACTACGTTTAGTGTATTTTGATTATCAGATTCGGCGGTGCTATCTACCCAGTGACCTTTGTCAGATTCTTGACTGCGCATTTTAAAAAGACACGTCACCGGTGCAAGTGCTCTCATGAGAAAAGATTTTGCTTCTTCGGTTCTCGGTTGAGAGTCATTTTTCAACAAATTCGGACTAGAAGGGGGATTCAAAGGTTTATCAAGAGACAGAGAAACTTCGTCTGCCGATGATGCCATGACAGACGTGCGAGACGAGTCTCCTAATTTACCTCCAATGTGCATTGTTTTTGATTCGTGAACAACATCATCTTCTGATTCACTGGTGGGAACAGAATTAGTTTCAGTACTACTACTCGTCAATGACAATGACGTTCGTGATCTTGACTTTGATTTTCTATTCGAAGCATCACTACTGCTGGTGCTTTTGTTTGATGCTTCTGTCTTCAATTCTGAAGAACTTTTTGTTTTCAAAATGCTAGCACTAGATTTAACTTTCTTTAGTGATGCGGCCTTTTTATTTCCAGCGTTCTCAGCACAATCATTATCTGTATCACCACATTGAACTGATGATTCTGAATCGCCAGAACTTATTGATACACTCCTTTTAACCAAACGCTTTTTCGTTTCGCCATCCTTTGACTTCACCTTTTTTATTATCTTTTTGCCAGTAGATTTCACTGTTTTGTTTAGAGAATGGATTGATGACGTCGATTTCATAAGAGGCGGTGGATCTGTTTTTGGAACTTGCGGAGGAAGATTACAACAACTCTCTGGAGACGACTGTTTCCCATTTGATTTAGGTAATGATAGCGGCGGACTCTTCGATTTTGATTTATCCTTAACGGGAATAGATCGAGGCGGACTCAGTTTTATTTGCTCTTTAAATGAATCAATAGACGGCACACTTTGAGAAATAGAGTCTGTGTGAGTTTTAACTATTGGCTCATTGAATTGTTCCATAAATGGTTGTGTAGGCGTCTTCGATCTAGAACTATCGTGAGAAACACTTGTCATTGGTATGGAACTCTCTAACTTTCTATTGGCTACTTCTTCTTCGTGTGAAAGTATTTTATCTACAGGATTCGTTGAAGTATCTCTAGAACTAGAATAGTTACTATAACGACTACCACTTAGTCCAGATGAATATCTTCCTGTGGAAACCGGACTGGTGTATCTAGAATCCATGTACGATGACCACGGAGCCACTGCGGTTCTTGAAGTGCTCGCATATCTAGACGTTCTTGTGGAATCATCTAATCTATCAGATTGCATTTCTTTATCTACCATGGCAACCTTCTTTTTCGGCCTTGTTATTGTTTTCTCTATCGTTTTTGCCATATCAGCCCTTCTGGTGCGCATGTAAACAGATGAGCATGGTGCAGTCGGAGAAGTACCTCTTGTGACAACATCCAGAGTAATCATAGACTGGTCGTCACTCTCCGAAGACTCTTCTTCAGATGATTCTGATTCTTCCTCGTCTTGTTTTGAAGTATCATTGCCATTTTGACATTCTTTATTCTCAGTCTTCACTTCATCTTTCAGTGGTGGTGTGCTAAAATTGAAATCACTCGTTGATTTGGGAGAGCTACAATTACTCACTGTACTTGGACTAGAGGAAATATGAGGTATGTACACACTTGGTTTATCAATTAGGGGACTTCGCGAGTACGGAATACTTCCAAATCTATTTGTCGAAGCGTTATATCGCATTGTACTAACAGGTTCTACTTTAGGTTCTTCTTTCACAAGAGGCCTGGTATATGTATTCGATCTTGTGTATAACTTATACGATGGATATGATGGGGCGGTATAACTGGACGACTTTGTGGTTTTACTGGGAATGTCTTTCTCGCGTTCACTGTTCATCTTGTCCTTAATGACAGATGACAGTTTACTCTTGCTCGATATGTCGTCGTGATTATCATCGTGTGAACGGGAAGAAATGTTTCTGCTGTAACTGTAGAGAGGTTTGTCAACAGGACTATGGTCTCGACTTCGCGGTCTTCCTGCGGAATTCGTTGTGGGTCTGCCATAAGACGAGGACGAGCTCAATGATTCACTTTTCTTGTCGTTTGATTTTGCATTCATATATTTACTTAGGACTGACTGCTTGTCTGGTTTTTCGTCTGCAGAATAATTCGCGTATCTGTTTGAAATTGCTGTGATTGTGCTGTCCTTTTCTCTGGTACCGGGTTTGTCTCTTGTATATGTTGCCGGCGAATAAGCTTCCCGAAGGCTTGCGGTGCTGGAGGAGTTATAGCGGGTGGAACTAACGCGTTTGTCAAGGTTTGAAGATGCTCGAACATTTTCTTTAGGCGCTGGCACATCAGGTTTACTTCTCGAATAACTGCTCTCATACTGAAATATTGAAAAAGAATCTTATATAGTATTTATATTCAAACGTTTTTTAAATACAATTTAATTGTTTTTTTTAAATACTGTGGTTATTTATAATACTTCTATATCATTATATTGTTAATAATAAATATTATAAACATAGAAATATCTTAAGATTTTACTACAATAAGTTTAAACACAATTTAAACACATTTTATTTTCAATTGGCGAATATCTATCCATTTTTTCTTTAATAATCAATCGTTTTGCCTACAACAAACCATTTTTTTTTAAATATTAACATTCTTGGTGTGAAATATGAATGAAATATTTACTTTTTTTGCAGTAGCACTTGGTTCAGGCGCTTTGGTGCTTCCTGATGAATAATTTTGGTTCAAATCGCCTTTGCTCCAAGATCCCTGGAAATTAAAAAAAAACACATAGTTTAGTAAAATATATTATTCAAGAGCTTTAAGGAACTTTGTATATGATAATAATTATAGTTATATAAGGCATTATTGGTTATAGGTAGTGAAAATGTCCATCAGGATAAAATAATTGGTCTTGTGTTAAACATTATAAATTAATTTTGGAAAAAACACGAAAATTAATTTTCTATTCTATCAAGTATTCAAAGTGAAAAAATGTATACAATATTTAACTGAATTGTGCATAAATAAACCACTTCACCATTTATGTATACGGAAATTAATATTAAGGTGTTTCATAATATATCAAAAAAATTGGTGATTGAATACGAAAAAAAAAATCACCCTTTTTTTCAGAATGAATGCGGTGAGTTTCAGCCAAGGGGTGGGGTCTCACCAGTTATTATATAAATAAACGTATTCGCTTGTGTTTAAATAATTTTAATAAATTAATGCTGTCGCATTATAAATAACATCACGTCTACTAAGGGAACTCAGAAATAATGGGAACTGAAATACATAACGGGTAAGGCGATAGCAGGTAACCAACTCGAGTAAGGAAGAATCCAGGTTAAACTTACATGCGTGTCATGAATGCGTTTTACGTCGAATACTTAAAACTGCTCTCGGTTTATGCGTTTACGCTCATTTAATATTGGTGTATTACACACACCATTGCACGTGCATAATGCGTGCTTCATTTTCGTAGGACACTCACACATTCAAAACCCTGTATCAAGATGCGGCGTATTGAATATAGCCTATCGGTATTAATTTTATTATCTGTTCTGCAGCCCTATGTTCTAACTAGTGATATGAAGTCACCCGACGACATGACGTAATTGTGACGTCAGCCAATACACGCTCGAGGCAAGCCGTCCAACGCACACGGCTCACCATAGATATTATTATGCTGAAACACCTATTTGTGTATGGGGACAATGGACACTATTTTAGTAGCGTTATTTTATCGAATGCTATACACTATTTTCTACTATAAAAGAACATATACGAATACGAACGTATTGTTATTAATAAGATAGGGTTTTTACTAATTAGGTTTTTTACTGACACTTCAACTATTCATAATTTGTTTATTGTATTTTTTGTAACCTTTGACTTGATAGGTAGGTAATGGAGTTTTTACCTACTTTATTGTATTAATTTATTATATGAGCTAGAGTAAAGAGAGTTCGTTGTCAGTGTGTGTTTACCTTTGATGAGTGTACACGACGCCTGAAGATGCCGTAAGGCGAAACCGGGGTCGCAAAAAACGACTTAAATGGAATAGCACAGAGCTTGAATCCATAAGAATATACGAACTAATCTAGAATATTGGGATTCAGCTTTATAATCACGGAAAATTGGGTTTAATAAACTGAGAGGAATCCCGGTATCCAAGCATTCCTACCCTAATTGTACCTATCTTTTGGGAGAACTATTACTTGCAGAAGCTAATAAGCTTGCACAACAATGTAGTGCACTGGTAATAAATGCCCTGCATTAATAAACGCGGAAGCAATATTCGATAGACTCGGAACGATCATGTCGCCAATTGCCAAGAGTTCAACCGATGATTCAACAAAATAGCCATCCTCCATTCAAAATGTTAAACACACAAATAACTACCCAGATGCAGAATCGGTGCGAGATATTTTCAGTTCAATAAATGATTCAACACGTCACATGAGCGTGTGCATTTTATACGTATATGTATATTGTATATTATATATGATTCACCGTACACCACATTGGTTCACGGCAAATTGACCGCAATGACAATAATCGTTACTTATCAATTCAGAACTGTCTCAACTAGACATTTACTAATCGATCAGGAGATCTTGTTTTTATTATTTCTGGAAATAATAATCTTTTTTTCTACGATTTGTGTACAATTGACAATGGTTGAAAAATCAATAATTATATTTAAATTATATTATGATAATAATATGTTACATGAAAATATAATCATGTTAATGCTAGAAAAACTGACATACATTCATTTCCATTTAAGCGTCAATTACATTGAGCTACTTTACGAGCTGTTTGTTGGCGAATTTAAAAGCGGGCAATTCAGCTACTGCGATTGTGATGATGACACACAAAACTTTCCATTCGCTGAGAAGCCAACAAGCTATCGACTATTTTGACAGAACGTAGTTCGTGTTTTTACCGGGAGGTCGCTACTACGCTCCGTAGCGTGTAAAGTTGACCGGCTTTCAACTTTTCTCGGTAAATTGTTTACAATCTGCTTGTTAGCTTGTTCGATGATGACAATGGGCGACTTTACAGGCAGACTATAAATTCGCCAACAAGCAGCTCGTAAAGTAACTCAATGTCATTGACGCTTTACACGAATTTTTAAATTTCAGTTAGATTTTTTTTACCAGTGATTTATTTGAGGTTTTTTCATACTAAAACTATTTTTATATGATAAATTTAATTTGGGTTGTTTCTGGATTAAGTTTCATTGGGAGCAGACAATATTATGTATTTTTAATAAAGTATTTTTTTTATTCCACAAGATTTAAGAATTCAACATTCTCTTATTGAATACACATCAGTTCAGATGAATACGCAAGAGTTCAGAAAAAATAATAACCACTAGAAAAAACCTTTTTGAAATAAATGTGTTTTAAATGTTGAAGTTTAATCTTGAATCCTTTATTGCTTTGTGTATTCAATTATTCATCTAATAAATACTTTTTTTTACACGAAACCTTTGTATATTTGAAATAGGGGGGGGGGCAATATTTTAACATACATTTTGGGAACCACTATTTTATATTTATGTTAGTATGGTTCTGCATTATATTCTGCATCATGTTCTGTCATATTTATGTCACTAAGTATATTTTTTATTGAGATAGTCAATATTACATTGGTTGTTTCCTTAAGAATTTCCTCAAGCCCCAGTTGGAGTTGGGTAGAAAGATGAATGGAAAAACATTAAAACATTGGTGAACTTTGCTTAGCAGCAAAATGTAGCCAATACTGATCTCCCCCTATCTTCAATTCAAATAAACATGATTGTTTGTTTAAAGTGGAGATAGGCAATAGATTAGAGATTGTTCCTACATTAGCTTATGATGCTGGTTAATTATATCGTCGGTGTTTTATAAAACGGGCGAATTAGCCAAAATTCTATTTTACAGAAGGAGGATTTTTAACTTTTGACATTTATTTGTTAATTACCTGTATATGATTATAAATATCTAACAAGTTTATAATAAAGCTTAGTAAGAATACTGTCATTATAATAGGCATTATTATATAATATTTTAAAAGGCCTAATATGTCACATTCACTTTTTATTCGTAATACTAAATGGATATTCGCCCTTACGATTATCATCTTTAAATACTTTCCTGTGGAGATACAAATTCGCCATTTTTACACAACAAAGCTAGTGGGGTACATATTGTATTTTCATTAAAATCTCGATTTCGCCAAAGTGGTTGATTCGCCCTTTTTACAAAACACAGACGATATGGAATAAACGTGACGACCCGTATTATTCAGGGCTATATTAAGACAATTAAATACCCTTAGCACGCAAAAAGTTAACTTGTAACAATCATAACAACTCGTGAAATAAAATTAAAAAAAGAAACATAAATAAAATTTTAATTTCAATATTTTTAATGATTTTAATATAAATCCCTCAAGTTATACTTGAATATTTTTGTTCATAATCTACCCTTCGACATTATTTGTAGCTGGTGGTTCTGCGTATACTATAAATTTACACTGTTATGGAATCTTCTGGCAGTGTGATAGTATTTGGCGCGTTTGTATCGGTTTCCTTAGTTAATACGCTGTTAAATCGTTGCAAGTGAAGTGTTGTAGGGTAATCAATAAACGATGGATTTCCACTCATATTTATCGGGAGTGAATTGAAGTGTGTTCGGTCATAAGAGAAGCGATAACAAATTGCATCCCGAATGTGGAATTCGGCGGACGGGTGTCAGTAAACTCTGCGATGGACCCGTCCGAAATAGACACCGGCGTCGCGCGGGGCGAGGGGCGTCGCGGCGCTTTTCCTTCTCTCGTCCTCGGAAACACTGGAATATACCGTATGGATCTCCTTCGCCAAGATGACATTAAAACGTGTGTATTTATTCTACGCATACGAAACATGCGTGCCAGCTGTATTTGAGAGAAATATATTGAGATTGGTCGTATGAGCCGTCTACAACCGAAGACGACACGTGGCGTGAAAGATAGAGCCATGAACTATACACGTGTATCTCGGATTATCCTCATCGGCAGTATAACCTGCAAGAAACATCTCCACTCCCTTCTGTCTACCGCAGTGTTTCCCAACATTATTTGTGCCATGCCCCACTTCAACGCTTCAAAAATCGCCATGCCCCCCCATCAAAATTTCACAGTTAACTAACAATTCTGAAAAAAAAGAATTGCTTCAAATAAAAAATGCACATAGGCAAAACAACTTTTAATTTAACTTTCATAAGCAAATACCTACTCATGTATATTATATTAGATGTACAACTCGGAAGAAAATTGGTGCGATCCTTGTGCTTGATGTGAGCTGCAAATAGTTTTTATGCGAGGTACTAATTTGGTCAATTTAATCTTAAATCTCCACAGTTTGTGATATCAAAACGATTTCTTTTTTTAGTATCAAATCATTGACAGCGCTGAAGCATCGTATTCAACTAAATATTATTATGGGAATGGCAACAGTAATTTTCTCAGAAAGTCATGGTTGCAATATCAAAAAAATATTTTCGAAAATGCGTTTTTTAACAAAAAAATAAATGTACCATATATTAATGATTTGCCCAACGGGGAAACATTGGTCTACCGCAAGTTTCCTCTACCCCCCTTCCCCGAGGGATGCTTCGTGTTTTTCCAACGTCCAACTACGGCAGTCTTAGTCTTCTAATACTCTTTTTCCATTTGGATATGTTATAGAGAATCGTTGGTTGGGTATCTTATCTTCCCTTTTCTTAAAACATGACCACATGTGAGTCACCACTCCTCCATATTATACCTATCGTAAAAAGCTAATCATTTTTCGAATCAGTATATTGTGTAATGAAATATTTTTGACTGATTATTCTTCTTGGTCGTTCCCTCTTGGCTGACCACCCTGAAATTCAAGTCTGAAGTCTTTCCACCTCTCTTGGTCTTCTGCTCAACTCAGGGAGGAGTGAAGGCTTCCTCAACGATCTTCCTCTGCTTCGTTTTTCCTTAAGGCTACCCAAAACAATCAGTCTTTTCAGGTTACCCGGTCCGCGCTGAATAATATGTCCAAAAACTACAGAATGCGTTTCAGACATATTGTCAAGAGCCGTTCCTTTATCTGGAGTCTCTGGATGACTGACCGGTTTGTCATGTGCTCTCTTCAAGAAATACGAAGCATTCGGTGCGATCACCACATTTCGAAGGTTTCAATTGCATTCCACTCCCTTTCCCTCAGGGTCTACGACTCGAGACCGTCCAAGAATATAAAGAACAATAATCTTTTCACAAACAGCATTGTATTGGTAATTTTTGAAGTTATACTTCTTTCGGCGCGTTTGGGAAAACAGATCATTTTTGGCGTGTGACGAAGTTGCGCGCGCCGATCCAATACAATTTATTACTATGATTATATTCATTTCGGTCTCAGGGGTACATGTGCATAGTGTCATTTAGTTAGTCGTTCTATACAACCAAGTAAAAAGCACGTGTTGTAAATATAACCAATATTGTGTCATAATAAATATATATGTTTATAAAGAAATTTCTGGAGACTAACATTCTACACTGTTAATTTATATTCATAAAACTTTATTTATATTGGAGTGTATATTTATTTTTTATTGTAAAGATTGTGTATCAAGATTTGAGACTATATTTATGTAAGTATGTATTATTTATGAGTAAAATTATATATCAATAAATAAATAAATTTTGTGAATGTTGAGTTGGTAAATAATTCAAAAAATATATTAAAATTTGATTTTTTATTAATAATTCATCATGGGCACTTCTGAATAGATTATAACCGCCGTATGGCAAAGATGAGTTATGGACCAATACAATAATTAAATTACAATTATCATGTGCTGTATGAGACACAGATGAATCGCGTACGTTTTCATAAACCTAATCCACTGTAATATTAATAGACTCAGGTAACGGCTTATTTTGTTTTGTTAGGCCAAAGAAGTATAACTTCTAACTCGCGTACATAAGTACACACATCGATTTTTTTTTATTGATAATTAATTTTTAAAAACTTAAAATTATATGTTATTATGCAAACCACTTTCTTTCTCCACATTCATTACATTTGGTTACGAATGAATAAAATTTGCGATTTGTTGAAATCTACGTATGTATATCCAATGAATACGTTAATGTTTTCTGGACTCATTAATTTCTGTCGAATTTTTTTAAACCACGCTGTAGATCTATTCTACGTCTATCAAAAATAGTACGAGATTTTGGCGTAACTTTTTGACCCATATTGAAAATAAAACAGTTATAATCAGGACATAACGATGTCAAAAACATCACATAATTAAATTTACTTGAGACCGTGCGATATTATTCGTTCTACTTCGGTAACGGGTACCCAATCAATTTAGTTCAGTCCATTTATACAGAGTCAAATCAGGAATTTTGACTGTATTCATAAATTATAAATTATTATTATTAAAAACTATTTAAATCAAAAATTCATCCAAAGAGGTGTGAAAAAATGTCTAAATTCTTGTTAATTTTATTATTAAGTTTATGACTGCCATTAATGTAGGTAACGCATGTAAAAAAAATCGGCGTGTGTACTTATGTACGAGCGTTACAAGTTATACTTATTTGGCGTAACAAAACAAAATAAGCCGTTACCTGAGTCTATTAATATTACATTCGATTAGGTTGATGAAAACGTACGCGATTCATCTGTGTCTCATATAGCACATGATAATTGTAATTTAATTATTGTATCGGACCAAAACTCATCTTTGCTATACAGCGGTTATAATCGATTCAGACGTGCCCATGATGAATTAATAAAAAAATAAATTTTAATATATTTTTTGAATTATTAAACATTCACAAAATTTATTTATTTATTGATATATAATTTTACTCATAAATAATACCTACTTACATAAATACAGCCTCAAATTTTGATACACAATCTTTATAATGAAAAATAAATATACACTCCAATATAAATAAAGTTTTATGAATATAAATTAACAGTGTACAATGTTAGTCTCCAGAAATTTGTTTATAAACATATACCTATTTATTATGACACAATATTGGTTATGTTTACAACACGTGCTGTTTACTTGGTTGAATTGAACGACTAACTAAATGACACTATGCACATGCGCATGTACCCCTGAGACCGAAATGAATATAATATTAACAATAAATTATATGTTGCATCTGCGCACGCAACTTCGTCACACGCCAAAAATACACTCTGATCTGTTTTCCCAAACGCGCCAAAAGAAGTATAATTTAAAAAGAGAGAGCAATTATTGTCTAACGACCCTTTATAAAGTTGTTACCTAATCGAAACGAAAATGTCTTACAAATATAAAAGTATCATTTCTATAATCTCAATAATTAATAAAGTCACCCAAATGGCCAGAATGTATTCTAAAAACAATTATTTTTTTGCAAAATATGCCTCGATATTTTAAGGAACCACCACAACGTATAATAATATGGACGCATAACTTAATTAATAACTATGCAGAAGATTCGTGAGAATTCCAAGCTTCATTTTTTTGGTAAATGTAAAATTATAATATATAAGATTTAAAATTTTCCAGAGGCCCTATTACGTCCCAGTTGTAATGTTTTCTTTTAATTTAGAATTTGACAGACGACGTGACCCGCCACCAGCAGTGTTTTTCACTCGTGCGCTGTCGTCGTGGTGATTCGATGTTCGATATTATTTATGTGAGTATCGATATATTTGTAATCGATACTAAGTACCGTATAACATTTTTTTTTATATATTTTCCGAATGACAAAAAACTACAAACAAGAACGATCTATAAATTGTTTAATTTGATGATGCACGTATACTTAAAATAATATGGATGCAGCGTTGCCAATTTAGCGTTTTTCTTACCAGATAGTTTCGATAGGCATCTAGTTTGCAGAAAACGGATCTGACTTGTGGCGTTTTTACTAGCATTTTTTGATGCCTCCAATAGGTTTAAATGTGTTGAAAAAACGCTGTATAATAATTAGTTTATTTATTTTCATGCGCACCAAATTTATGACTATCGGATACTTAATTCAAATCGGCCGGTACCTATTTTAGTGAGAAATAAAACAGGATGAAACAATTTCATGCATTATTTAATATTTTTGTATATTATTCCGATTTCCGGGTTAAATAATAATTTAGCAATTATTCATCTAAAAGGTTTGTTTTTTAATTCTCTATGTCTGTCTCACAAGAAAAAAACTCTTGTCTTCAAACATGAAACGAAATTTGAACGCCATTGACACGATATAGGTATTTGTTGTCAATTTGAAATACATTTCTGTTAAAATGTGTGGTTTTTAAAACGTATCGAATTTTTTTCGATTTTTGCACTTTTTTCGATAAGTATTGACTTCGATCTTGGTAGAATAAGTAAATTTACTTGTAATTTTATTATCAAAAATTCTCTGCCAAATAGATTGTTTTTATACAGACAGTACCTACCTACTATAAAATTATCCAGTACGGCAATATAGATATTATTAATTTTTAAAAATCGACATTTGAAATGGCATAGAATTTTTGAATTTAGGAGCACTTATTTATACCAATAAGTTTACAAATACTGTGTAGGTACTAATTTATTTATTGATTTACATAACAATCGATTTAAAAATCGTGAAAAGCGTGGAAATTAATTTCTCATGTCCACAGGTAATCGTCACTACTCACTAGTGCTTATAATATTATAATAATAATATAGTCTTACCTTTCTAGCTATTACATCTGTTTTATGATAATTATTATTTTTTTTTTTTGCGTCAAAATTGGGAAAACAAAGATAATGTCTATGAATGGATCTCAAAACTTCAGTATTAAACTGCTGGCCGTACCAAGGTTAATCCCAATCGATGTTTGTATTAGTTAAGTCGAGTTAATACCGGTAATTACTAAGGTTTGCAATTCCTGAATTAAGCTCAATTTTGTTAATCAAAAACAAAATTGAAAACGCGGGAATACCAGAATTTCGGGAGTACCTACCTTTCAAATCATTTCGTCAACTAACGTACTACAACTAGATTTGGTCATTGTTGGGAAAATGAAATTTAAACTTTACTCGATTAACATAAATCTAGACTATAATTATTATTTAAAATAATTACAAGATAAAAAGAACTTTTTATATACAACGTTTTTAAATTTTCTGTTGAATCATATAAACTTGACTTGACTAAACGATCAAAAAATTGTACTTGATAGAAATAATACTGAAATGTCATTTTGACATGTCATATTGATTTCCATAGTAACGCACGTATATATTAATAATTTAATTGCTAGGACCTCAGACCCCTAGCAACCAATAATCGTGGCGTAATAACTTTTCATACAAAACAGAATTAACTGAAAATAAATTCAATTGTACTTAAAGATGGCTAAAAGTATTTTAAAAAAATGCATTGGCATCGTGTTCTGATATATTCTAAAAATTTCAAATGTCTAGCTAGTCGGGAAGTTAGTTAAAAATCGATTGCAAGATTTGTACCGGACAAATAAGAATACGAGCTAAGAAAAACGTTGTAATAAAAATTGAAAATTGTGAACAATTAAATAATGTTCAGTTGTATGAAAAAATATTGTATACATATTATTTTATTTATTTAATGCATTTGTGGTTTTAAAGTTATCTAATATTTTCAAACACAAAATTAATTCAGTCCCCAATAACTTCTGACTTACCTTGCTTTATCATTTTGCAGAGAAGGAAATGTAGAATCATATTCAATAGCTATCTCAAAAACAGTAAAAATCAAGTTACCTAGTTGTAGTATTGAGGTTACGATTTTATACTGAAATTACTTATTTATCTGAATAATGAATGAACGCCCTGAATTAACAATTTGTTATGTACTCAACGTGTTTTTTTAAATAAATAAAGAAAGAAAGAAAGGCTAGATTTTCATTAAATCGGTCTATAGATGTATGTAATTTATCAGTATTTTTGAAAAAAATATTGATATTAAAGGTTTCAAAGTAAAAATTACAATTACTGGTCGGAATATAAAAATCTCATGATAATAATTATAATAACAGTAACCTTACTCACAGGTAGTAAATTTATAAATTCGTCGGTTTGGACCGATGATGCGAGATTTAAAAACAAAACAAAACCGTACCATATTCTATTTGCTTTCGGCGATTCCGGGATTTCACGATTGGAAATGGAAATTGCGAAATCCCCGTATTGTAATCTCTAGTAGATACTAATATGCATGAATAAGTAGCTACGCACTTTAGTTTTGCTGCTCGCATCCCTAGTCACCAGTCAAAATCTTGCTCGTGTTGCTTGGAGAAAATAATATAATATCGGACGTGTAATTTTATGCGGGAACTGTTTTTATATAACGCCGCCTCCTCTTGGACGTGCGCCAAATACACAAACGAAGCAACTATAAAAATCTGAAATACAATAATTAACCCACAAAATAATCTGGCAACGCAGCCGTGGAAAATCAAAACAATCTATTACTTTTTTTTCATTATTGTTCCGGGATTGCCACGTGGTCGTTCATATCAATTTCATTAAATTAATTAATCAAAATGTCCTGCGATTATCTGTATTATTGGCACCCAGCTCGAGCAAGTCAGCAGCTACGTCTATCAGCAGGTGCCCATAGACGGAAGCATGCACGATGAAATTGCTCGAAGAACAAAGCTCGGATGGAGTGCTTTCGGACGTCTGAATAGAATCTTCAAGAGTGACCTACCATTATGTCTTAAGCGTAGGGTGTTCAACCAATGTGTGCTACCCGTGCTCACGTATGGCTGCGAGACGTGGACCCTCAACACGAGAGATGTCCAAGGATAAGAGTCGCACAGTGAGGCATGGAGAGGTGTATGTTGGGCATCACGCGAAAGGACCGTAAGAGAAACGAATGGGTTAGGAAGCAGACAGGAGTACGCGATGTAATAGACGTTGCCAAACAGCTTGTTATGTTCAAAAATGAACATAACGAACTTTCATACCTCTGGCAACCCCGACGATGATCTATGGTCACGTCGATGGAGCGTACGCGATTTAACAGATGTCGCTGATGGAATTTCCGGCCGCAACGGAGGTCGCAAGGTGCGAACGCAGCAACAGGGCTTTTTGATTATGACTGTCGTCTAGTATAGTCGTGCTCCGCTTTAGTTTTACCCAACATTTATAATGGACGTCACTTAACGGAGCACGATTGCAGCCGCAGTGCTTGAAGCCTCTGATCGTTACAATTTGGTATTTTAAAACTATTATTATTTGATTCACTACTCTTCCAATGTTTCTTTTCAAACTTAGCTGCTTGCATTTATTTTAGTATTTACAAATTTCAATATCGAGCCGCTTAATAACCTTTTAATGTAATTCTAATTTCTTGCTTTGACGATAATATAGTTTCTGTCAAGTATATAAATTGCTCTTTTATTTATTGTTCTCACTTTATTCCACACTGCTAAATAATTATAATCTTTCACGGTCTCGCGATTGTGTGGCGCCCAGGACTTTATTATTTACATCTTTAGCCATGGATTGCACGTGCCTTCAGCCGTGTAATCCCTTCTTGTTTCGAATTCAATTTTACAGTTGTCAGTTGCGAGGTTGCGGAAGTAATTATTGTTCAGCTTGAAAAGATCAGGTAACTCATGGCCCTTCCTTTTGTTTCTCTTGTGTCTCATGCTCTCTTTGCTATTTAACTCTACTTTATTCCATCCCATTTAAAAACTTGCTTTTATTTTGTGGTTGTGACGACAAAGATCACAATCACAAAATACTAATATATCAAGCTGAAATGGAGATGGGCACCCAAGGGGCACGAAACGGCCACAGGGTCGCCCTAAAAGTCGCTGAATTGACGAACTGGTAAAGTTCGGCGGAAATACGTGGCAACGAATGACACAGGACCAAGAGAGTTGGAAGAAGCTTGGGGAGGCCTTCATCCAGCAGTGGATTGACCCCGGCTGATGATGATGATGAATTAATCAAAAAATAGGTTATATTATAATATATTAGTAGTATTTTTCCAGTTCGCATGAATATTTAAATAGATTTGCGTTTGTTTATCTGTAAAACATTATTATTATTAAATTAGCGTCTGACAAGCCCCGGATGGCGTCGCTCGGCATTGGCCACGAGTAAAGTTAGTATTCGTTTATATGACCGATATTACAAGACATACACGGATAGTTGATGCCTTTCAGATATTTATTTCCAAACAAAACAGTGTGTACATAACAATATATTAGAATTCAGGACGTTTACAACATGACAATTAAATTAAAAACGAACTGGTTATAATAGAGCGAGTAAAATAAAAATAATTACAAGATAAAAAGAACTTTTTAGATACAACGTTTTTAAATTTTCTGTTGAATCATATAAACTTGACTTGACTAGCTTAAACGATCAAAAAAAATTGTATTTGATATGTATAATACTGAAATGTCATTTTGACACTTATATTGATTTCCATAGTAACGCACGTATATATTAATAATTTAGTTGCTAGGACCCCCTAGCAACCAATAATGGTATCGAAATAACTTTTCATACAAAACAGAATTAACTAAATATGAATTCAATTCTACTTAAAGATGGCTAAAAGTATTAAAAAATGCATTGTCATCGTGTTCTGATATATTCTAAAAGTTTATGTCTAGCTAGTCGGGAAGTGAGTTAAAAATCGATTGCAAAATTTGTACCGGACAAATAAGAATACGACCTAATAAAAACGTTGTAATATAAGAATAAATAAACAAAAGAGAAAAATATATAAATAATGTTTAACAATGAAATAAAATCACCGAAAATGACTTTATCTCTGAGAAGAGCATTGATTATTTCTGCAGCCCTCACTCGTGGTCCCTGATTAGTCTGACACGAATAAATAATTCTAATACAGAAGAGGTCATGGGTGAGCGACCACGTGAATAATTAGTTGGTGCATACAAATTGAAAATTGTCAGGATGTCAGGATTGAAAACGATCTCTAGTGATAGTCGTGTCCGGAAATTTGTACGTATGCAGTTTGCCCTAACACAGTTCATCGTGAGATGTTCTATCGGAAATAGATGGCCGTATAAAATATTGAAATCAATTTCTCACCTAAATAAACCACTTAAAACCACCGGAAAACAAGGGAAGACAGACAAGAAAAATAGGTAGGCACGTAAATTAGAAATGCTATCATAATATCGTATAATTTATATAAAGTTCTGGTAGGTTTTCGTATCAAGTATCTGATTATAATGACAGCGTTATTATCAAGCATTTGATGCCAATCAATATCAAATTAGTTATTATTGAATCTAACAAAACTGGAACAGTGCTGTCTGCAATGCTCCATGAACAACGGGGCTTATTTTATCACAATAGTATACGGGATTTTCTTTCCGGTAAGACAGCTTACGGTAAACTGTGCTACGGCGAAATGTAATATGTACTATTTACATGTACCTAACCAAGCAGGAAAAATGTACTAAGAGCAGAATTGCCGCACGAACTTCAAGAAAGTGAAAAGCGAGCATGTCTTGAAGAAAAACAGTCGAAATATATAGTTTGAAGAATTATTATCAAAAGGAAAATAGTTATTAGTTTTAAAATAAAGACACAATTTTTTTTTTATGAATGCGTTTTAAAATAATATTGTACGCAATTTCATAAGCGCTCTAGATAATGGACCCATATTCAAGAATACGACGCACAAACGAGACGTATAGTGCACTTCCGTAATAAATTTGGATTCTTGAATAACTGTATGGCATTATCTTAAAAAATTCTTGGACTAACAGGGTGAATTACCAGAAAAATGTTGTCGGTCAAAGGAAAAAAATTCAGCATTAACTAGCTCATTATCCCTGGAAAGGTTTACGGTAACCTGCCCCATCGAACTGGTCCGGGTAGTAGACGATAAAGCAAAAATCGCCCTTATGGTGACTCAACTTCCTTAGGGGATGACACGAGAAGAGGAATTATTCGTTATGTTTTTTTCTATTTTTCTCATTAAGAAGATAACATATTATTACTAGTCAGTCTTCTTACACCGTACCAACTCATTGCAGCATATAATCGTATCTCCACTGAATACAGGTAGTAAATAATCATTTCTCCAACGTGATATCTTTAATTTTCCGAATTTGTATATTATTTTTATTATTTTCTCCAATGCTGGGGAAACTCAATATTTTTTTTAATAATTCTTATTAAAGCCGTAAGTAACTACAATCCGAGTCAGTTATTTTTCTACACCTACAGGTGAATGTCAGAATGTGTATATTGTCTGAAGGTACCTATTGAAATGTGAAACCCTTATCGCTAAAAATAATTCAAATAGAATATAGTACGAAACTTATATACATTTAAATTCAAATTAATAGGTGAAAATTAAGCGAAAATGACCATTGGCTTCTCGAACTGGAAGAGGATATACCGTAGAAGTCAGAGCCCACACCCGGCTATTGCACCATGAATGATAATGATAAAGTCTGTATTCTATAAGCTGGCGGACGGAGAGCATTGTGCTTTCGCGTTCGACTGTTGCAAGTTTTCAATGGGAGAGAACGAGAGGGAATGTAGTGCTGAATCCTGAAGCGGGGGGAAACCGCACGCCAGCTTATAGAAGACAGACTCTATAGACAGAAAATTATAAGAGAAAATCATTCTCCCTACCACCGACCGCAACAACAGGGACCAGTTCAAATATCTTCTTCGTATCGTGCCATCCCCTAGCGCAGGTCGGTCACCATCAGGACGATCTTAGCCTTATCGGTGTATTACGTATCTACTATTGATCGTAAACCCTTGTATTTTATTGTGTCTAATAGTTTTGGTGTTGAATAAAAAAATATGTACCAAAGAATTTTTCGATTCAAGTAATAATTTCATTTTTTCATCACTAATTCCCGATTTAAAATTTTTGTTTAATGAATTAACAAAAAATTATCAATAACAACGACTAAATTTAATCATACATCATTATTTCAAATATATTTATATATTTATATTCAGAGTCATTTTATAATCTAACTTTACCGTTGAGCATTACCAAAACTTTATACATTTTACTTTTTACGCATTGCATTTATTTTTATTTATATAACAACCTTCACTTACAATTTATTACTGTGACAGGAGTTGAAAACATCGCTGACGTCTGACAATGGATATGGCACAAATGAAGACGAGAATCAAAGGTTTATGTTTAGGTACCTACCACGAACAGATAATTGAATGTATTAACTTTGAGATTATGGAAATATGTCACGAACTATAAAAGATAATAATTACAAGATAAAAAAGAACTTTTTATATACCACGTTTTTAAATTTTCTGTTGAATCATATAAACTTGACAATTTAAAAACTTTTTATTGTACTTGATAGAAATACTGAATAAATATAGAATATAGAAATGTCATTTTGACATTTCATATTGATTTCCATAGTAACACACGTATATATTAATAATTGCTAGGACCCCCTTAGCAACCAACAATAATAACTTTCCATACAAAACAGAATTAACTGAAAATGAATTCAATTCTGCTTAAAAACTGCTAAAAGTATTAAAAGAATGCATTGTCGTCGTGTTCTGATATATTCTAACAGTTTCAAATGTTTAGCTAATCGGGAAGTTAGTTAAAAATCTTCAATCGTCCAATACAAATCTTGGATAAACAAGAAAAAATTTATACTGGACACACAAGAAAAAATTTGTACCGGACAATACGAGCTAATAAAAATGTGGTAAAAATAGGCTTCGATTTTCATTCAAAATGAATAAATAATTAACACAATTTATTTTGTTCATTTTACAACTATTTTTTGAAGTTTCACAAAAAAACTACAAGGCATCATTAATCTTGAATGAATAGCGACAGCAATGTATGTAGTACGAAAGTATGTCATATTACTCATATGTATCGAATATTAATTTCGGGATTCTGCTAAATTTTGGCTTCATAAGTTAATAATTTCTCGGTCAAGGGCGTGTTGAGCTACGCAGTGGCGCAGGTACATTCCACAGATGCGAGTTTGGTGTATATTTTCACCTAGCGATAACGAGCTTTCCGGCAGAAAACTCGCGAATCCAGATGGTAGCGGGAGATATTCCGCGGCCTTGACGTGGAGTTCTAATAACACCTGTGCCGTATTCGTAGAACAAAACGTCAGTTTGTAGAACAAAACGATCTGCCGACATTTCAGTTAATCACTTTGACATATATATAAATACTTACACTAAATAATACAATGTGTTGAAATACGTGACTACTGAACGACATTTTTTTTGAATATTCGCAATATTTTGACGATACTGTCTTATTAATAGGACATGAGTAAGTAACAAAGTGGTCGAAATAATTTGAACGATTGAGTATAAACATGTAAATATAGGTAATATTATGTTTATTAGAACTTCTATATCAGTGACGTCCCGTGGGGGTAGGCAGGTTGAGCGTCGCTTGGGGGCGGCAGTTATTTGAAGGGCGGCAAACCGAGGAAAATCATTTGGTATATATAGAAATAACTCCCTAAACTGAGTACTAAATAACGAAAATAACGTTCCGGTACAGTTCGGTTATGAGGAATACAGCGGAAAACAGATTTTAAAAATACCCGATATACTGGATTGTTTGTTAGTTTGGGTTAGTTTAGGTTAGGTTAGGTTAACCTAACAAATAATCCAGTATGTCGGCTATTTTCAAAATTTGTTTAACGCTGTATTCCTCATAACCGAACTGTACCTTAATTTTTGTCAGTTTCGCGATGTCTAGTTTACTTCCGTTGCCCTTCGACGTCCTTGGTGACCAGAGACGACACGATCACAGATATTAAAAAATATTGTATAAAAAAATGGGGCGGCATTATGGCGTTGCCCAGGGGCGGCATTTTGTCTAGGGACGTCACTGTTCTATCTACAAAATTGATTTAAAGATGAACGCATCATGTACCTACCACCTACAAAATAAATGGACTCCGGAAGAATCTTAGTTGCTAGACAATATCCCCTCTGCTTCCAAGTCTTTGTCAGCATTTTTCGTGGTTCCAAGGAATAATTGGTATTACTAGTATTAAGGCCATACCTCAGTTGAGACACGGTCTAAAAAGATCGTCGCTAGGCGATGCGCGGATTGCGGGTCGCGGGTGCAAATGAGGCATGTCAAACAAAATATAATTTGTCTTATAAATCCAACATGTGTCCATTTAATATTCTGTTTATTGTTTTATCAGTAACAATAATAATATATTCACGTATATTACACGATTTAAGAATTATTACGGCCGTCGCCATCACGAAGCAAAATGACGTGTTTCCAGCTCTACATTCTCTCTCCAAATGGGAGCGAGTGCAAACTTTCGTCGCGCCTATGGTTGAAAATTATTTGCCGTTTCACTGATTAATAAACAAAACTAATACTATCAATACTTTTGATGAAATTTTAATTTTAATTCTAATTGATTTGAGTTTTGTACTATTCTATTTGAGCAATTTTTTGCGACCTTCGTTTCGGCATATTCGGGAATTGTGCGTACAGACCTACAAGCTTATCTGAAGAATTGATGGGGGAGCCACTGTCGAAAACTACCCAATCAAGACTCGTAACTGGACAGAATCTGACATTCGAATGACGTTTTCTAAATGGCGTTCATATGGTAGTTTGTCGTTCAATTTTTGACCGTTCATCAGATAAGTTTGTATGACTGTACTCGCCAATGGCAAATACACACTTACAACGAATACAGTTAATTATTGAATTAAATTGCTTACAATAATTAACAGCATTCGTTGTCAGTGTATATTTGCCATCGGTGAGTACGCACAGTGCCTGAAGATGCTGAAAGGCGAAACCCGGGTCGCAGAAAATGACTCAAATGGAATAGTACAAAACTCAAATCAATTACACATAATTTAATAACAATTATAATAATTATAATAATATAAGACACCCATGGTGGCCGCGCAGCTTAAGTGTTGGACTATCACGCCGTGGGTCCCAGGTTCGAATCCTGGGTCTGGCAAGTACACATATTGTTTTTCAATTTGTGTGTGAGTCAGGGTATGGACCTAATAGGTTGATCAAGTGGCATGTCATCCATTTCTCGTAAAAAAACAAAAAATCTGTTAAAACAAACCTCTACTCTGTAGAGGCCCATATGATCATATTAGGATCGGACATGGTCAGAATAATAATTATTTAAGAATGTCCTGATGAGGTGGACGAGACTGGTCATGTTCGTTTTTTTTTAATTATGTAGAATAAGTACATTGACATATATTAATTTTTTAAATTACTATTAATTATCCTAGTTTAATCAGGTAAACGCTTACAGTTTCTCTGTAATCATTTTCCGTATATCAATCTATAAAAATTTTCGGTTATGGTTACAATATAACAGTTGTGTATTCATACACATATAAAATCTTATTGATAAAATTCCCCTTTTTTATATAATTCATTTTTATAAATAGGTATATACAAGACGTAAGAATAGTAACTTCTTGTTATAGAAATATTATTAATACATATCTATGTTTTTTTATGTTTCAATCAGCGCTCGAAATGGAAAAATTTACGAACCGGAGCGCTCGAAAAATTTTCTGAAGATATTTACATAGTCATCAAATCGTATGTGTATTTTATAAAAATAAGTGTGTCAGATTTTCTATTCTATGGCCTATCTAGCTCAGATGGTCAACATATTTTTTTCCACGAGACGGAGCGATAATTTTACAAATTTCACGAGCCGGAACGGCGCTCCGGTGCGTTCCGTTCCATTTCGAGCCCTGGTTTCAATATTAATTAAGGTAGTAAAATCTTTGTATTGGATGTACATATTACACATAAGATAAGTTTATTTAGTACCAGCCATGTTTCAAACTTTAAGGCCATTATTATTATATTTTAAATACAGCAATTTAGAGTTGGTTTTCATGCTATTCTTCTTTGTATTGGGCCTTCAGTTATTGCAAGATGTCGCACTGTCTTTCCTGTTTTTTTTTTAAATATTTGAATGCTTCATAATTACAAATTTGTTCTTGATAATCAAAATTACGGTTGCGCTGGACTGCTCTGTGACATAATGTCTTTTAAAATCTTGCCAATATTTGAGTAACTATTTTCTCAAATGAATGCTATTATAGCAGACGCATTTATTCCAAGTAACATACTATAAAGGTCACGTTATAAAATGCTATTTCCGTAATTAGTTCGGGTTAGTGCTAATTTATCGAGTATTGGCATACGACTTACAACATGCGTGCCAAACGACTGTATAGCTACATGAAATACAATATATTTTCTTCAAACAACACGTTATTTTAGTTATAAGCTTTCCGTCTTCTTCTACTTCTTCAGCCTGTAGACATCCAATACTGGACATATGCCTCTTTCATTTCTCTCCATTGCGTTTGTTCTGTCATGTAGTAATGTGTCCTGATGTCATTCGTTCATCGGGGGTCTACCAAGACTTCTATCAATGTCCCATTCTAGGCTTCCAGTATGAAATCTTTCTCATATACTTACTGGTCATTCCTAATACTAACGTAGACCACTGTCATTTAAATCTTTCGGTGCGATGAAAGATGTCTGCAAGTTTATCATCACCTAGGTCCTAGAGATATCTTCACTTCTGATTTTATCCATCGATTGTTACATCGTTCGCTGTGCCACACTAATTTGTAAACTTGGCCAGCTGTAAATCAGCAGAATTTTAAAAATAGTCTTACAGCATGTAGGTGCACTCATTTCTTATGAAATATACACGGCCATTGCGATTAAATATTTTCAAAATAAATATAACATTCAATGAGTAAACAAATCGTTTTATGTTCATTCAAACGTTCGTGAACATAAATATACAAAATTATAAGACAATGAGGATTTAAATTCAATATTTCATCGCTTTGATGGTGAATTGAACTATTCCACAGTAAATAAATATTATCCAATACCTTTTAGATCTATACACTAACTACCACGTAATTTGATGTTTTAAAAGTAATTGTGTGTGATAAAACCATTTTTAAATAATATATGATGTATCAATAAGAGCGGACAGTTTTATATTTCCGCCATTTCGTGTGGTGTTCGTCATTTCAAATTATTAATTACAAATTAAAATACATAGTCTAAACTCTAGACTCTAGAGGTATGGGAAATTAGTTATGGAATACTCTACAACAACGAGTACAAATCATAAAAACAAAATAAATGGCCAACTGAAGATGTGCAGCAACTGATATTTTCGAAATAAATAAAATGTCGTCAAACAAACAAACGGTAGCGTTAATAATTAAAACTTCCACATTTAAAATTTTGAAAATTCTAAAGTGGTTTTTGAGATACCAGTACATCCAGAAAAGTTACGACTGTATCATTAGACCATATTTTTTTCAAAATTGCTTTTGGAATTGCAATGATAGTGGATATCAAGAATTATTTATTTTCCGCAAATTGGTCGGAAATTTGGAATGAATTTGAAATACAAAGTTTCAGCATGATGGCAGCATCTGTCTAATGCGCGAGAGTTATTGCAGAACATGTTCCCTGATCATGCTATTTTCCGTTTTAGCGACGTTAACAGACATTTGGATTTCTTCTTTTAAATTTTTTAAAAATTAAATTCTACCCTAATAAGCCGGAAACGATTTCTGATCTCAAAAATAATAGTCGGTGAAATAGAGACGGATTTATGCGCAAAAATCATGTGGAAAACATATCCAATGCGGCTATTTGAACAATGTAACATACTGTTATTGTACACAATTCTCATGCATCAGTGTTACAATACATAAAAAAAATCTGTTACTTGTCTAAAAAACAAAATAGTTTGTTTCTGTCGAAACACTTTTATAAACAGAGTAGATCTGTTTACCACCAAATACAATAATAATGTAATGAAAACATCATTCATTGCGTGGTTACTAAGTTACTATATCCAAAGGTAGGTTGAAAAGTTTATTAAAAATCAAGTAAGTTAGACAATTTTATGGAAAATAATAATTTCAAAATTATTTTTCAAAATAGTCGCGTTTTAGGGCTACATATTTGGCTCAACAAAGTGTTTTAAAACCGTTTGAAAATAGTTTTTATCCGAACTCTGCAAAATGATTATCCGGTTAAGAATCGAGAAGTCTTATGGTCTGGAATCAATTTGATTAGGTATCTGCATGCGCCACATTAAAAATTGAAAAAACAAATGCCTAACATTGGAAAAAGGGATCCATTACTCCTAAGATCGGGCGTCATTAGGGATTGCAATACCGGTATTTAAAAATCGGTAGGTATTTAATTATTTAGCGATGCCGAAATATCGGTTTCATAAAACTAAAATACCGATATTTTCGGTATTAAAAAATCATACACGTTTATGTTTTTCGAAAATTAATTTAATGGTATTTTTCGATTACATACTTATTATTGCATATTAAATTTAGTGCATAAGTTGTATGATGCCAAAACCCAAATATATTGACTGAAACCAACAAAATTTCAATAAAAATAAAACATAATCCCTCAAAATATACTTCTATAATTATTGTCGCGATGAATTGACATATTTCGAAAAAGAAAACATTCGTGGCAAATATTTCCAATTACATATTATATAACTAAGCGTTGAATTTGAGAGAGATTTTCCTGCATCCAGACTTATTAGTATTAATTAAATAGTATTTGTAAAAAATATTAGTTCTACAATATTATAATCTATACATATTTTTGAAGGTTAACATTATAAAGGTAGGTACCTACTTTGGGTTGCTATAAAATAATATTTTAAATAGATTTTTATATATAATATATTTATTGATACCTATGTATTAACGAATACCGGTATTCAATAAGAAATACCGAAATACTAGTATTGCTATATTCATTCGGTATTGCAATCCTTAGACGTCATACACTAGATCGCGTACAACTCTTCGAGAATATGTCCATGGATTAATGATCCGGAGGCGGTGATACTGTGATTGTGATTGTAATACCATCCGCCCCCAGACTTTCATTGTTTTTCCAGAGTTTCAAACATTTTTTTGTGCATTTGTGTAGAAGCAAAGTTTATAAACAATTATATCATTTGCCTGCAGACAGATGAATATTGTTTGGACTAAGCTTTTATATCTATATACATTTTGCGTCTCTGTAATTGATTGGATTAACTGAAGGATATTGCACTGTTGCAACGAGCAAGTCAATCATTTGAGTAGAGACAGTTTCGGAGTCATTCAACGAACGGAGATTTATAATCGTCACGTCCTGAGAATTAACTTGTCACACGATAATACGTTTATGGTGATGAATGATAACGATAGCCATTCCGACTTTCCGCCTGTATTATATACATTACTCTTGATCGTTTGAATGGCTTCAATAATAAAGAGGCTTGCACCAACTTCCGGTGCGTAGTGCACAATAAGAATATTACACTTGTCGTAACTATATGCAAGCAATTAATTCGTTTCAAACAACATTGATCGCAATTAGGGAATCCAATCCCGGACAATTCTTGATACATATAAATCCCAGGATAAGTATGTTTAATCCCGAAACTTTCGGGATTGATTTTTTTTTCCAATCATAATCAATTAAAATTAACATGCATAAAAATCAGTATGTTAGTGACGTGTATGTATCTGCATATGTCACAGGGGAATCGCCAGATGCTCACGGGTAATAAATAACCGCGTTTCGCTTCTATACGCAATCGTAACAACATCAGAAAAATAATAAAACCGCCACGGACGTGCAGGTATGCACTTGTTTCTACGCCAAATTTTATGAATGTATGTTTTAATTTGCTCATTAAATTTAATTATGAATTAATAATTATTTACACAATATCTATGAATGAATATTTTGTTAACAACAAATTGTTAGAATCTCAGAATGTTTATAAATTTTATTATAATATATTGTATGTATTGTCAACACAATATTTATTAATTTATTTTCATTGAACTTGTATTTGTTATCTTTCTTGAATAAATAAATAAAACTGATTTACTTTCACATTAATATTTATAATACAATATTATTTACTCCATTAAATCTATGTATTTATAAGATTGAACGTACACAATATTAACAATAAATATCTTAAATAGTAATTATAAATTAGACTAGACATTTTTTACCAATTTTATCAATGCTGTTTCTATGTATAAAAATGTATATTAACTATCGAAAAAAATTGTCAATCCCGGGATCGTCAAATTGTAATCCCGAAATCCCGGGATCAAAATTTTGTCTCGGGATTGGATTCCCTAATCACATTTAACATAATATGGTAAATTATGATGCTACGGTAGCTTATGATGACGTGGATCCGAATCCTGGATCAGACAAATTCACGTCTTGTTATTTTCTGTGACAGTTAGAAATGTGGTTGTTTCTATAAAGTTAATTATTATAAACCCTGTTCGATCTACATGGAGTGTATTAAACTGTTTTGCGAGAAATGGATGTTACCCACTTGTTCAACATATTAGGTCCATATTCTATGTTCAAGGACATGTTGAAAGAACAACACGTGAATTGGTACAGACCCGGGTTCTTCGGTATTATACGTTGACGCGGTAACCGCTCAGCCGTCGTGAGTGTCTATAAGTACCTTCGTTGAAATCGTGTCCTAACTAAAATTATAAAAATTAATCATTTTTACGCCTTGGTCAGAACGAGTGTTACCAACTTCCGTCGACAAAATTATGCCAGGCGGGGAAATAAAATAAACTATTTTTGCAGGAAAAACGCTAGATTTCCAGAAAAATATATACCTTTTTTAAGATGGTCAAAATAAAAATCAATAGTAAAATATAAATCATTCGTTCATTCAAGATAAAAAAAAATGAATGCCATTTTTTACTATTTTACTGATTTACTATTTTCCTCTTTAGTGTCTGTTGTAAGATTTTATAAGTAACATAGGCAAATAATCAATCTCATTATAAATTCTAGTAAAAACTCATACATAGTAAATTTATTTATCAAGAAAATCCCGTGGTTTATGTAAACTTTAAAGCTATATGTGACATCGAAAACGCTAGATTTAACGCCACATCTTAGTTACTATTTTTGCAAACTAGATAACTACCGAAAATGATAGATCTGGCAAGACAAACAAAAGAAGTTGACAACGCAACGCTGGTAATAACCCAAGCATACGCAGACCGAAAAATCAATTCAAATAGTCTATTAATGAAATTTTACCACTTACAACCATACTGAAATTGAGTTGAAATTAGTTTAATATGAAATTGGAGTTGAACCCGGGACCTTTTAATCGTTATGTGGGTGTGATATTACATCACACGTATCTAACTATAACAATATTTAACGCATAGTGTCAGATGTTACTGTTTTTATTTTTTGGTTCATCGAACAGGTTCTAATAACCATAATTATTTAAATATTTTATTTTATTTAATAAAAAAGCGAACCACTCGGTTCGTCGTGTTCAGTGTCGAAACAGTTCGAATGAGTAAATATACGACCATCACTGATTTCTTCATTCACTCTTAGTATGGACCGTATAGTAGCAGAATGTCAATAACACAAGAACTATACCGATCACACCAACTTATAAATACTTAAAACCACTTTGATTAATTTATTTATTTTCATGTGTCTCGAGTTTGAATTCATATATTGTTTTTATATGCGCATGAGCTTGGACCTAACACCCTGAACCCACCACGCAGACATGTCAACAAGTTTTATCCTCTCTATACACCGCGCAGAGTATACTCCGCCCGCTGGCTCGTACCATCTCTGTGGAAGGATCGACAGGCATGCGGGAGATCGAACGCAACACTGCCCAGACCATCCAAGATTGACATCGGATTGTAAAGTAAAAGATAATGATGAAAAACTAAGTTACATTCACATTTTTTAGGTTTATAAGGAATTTATTAAACAATACAGTTGTGTAAGTCATTCAAATAGCTGCAAATTCGAATTCTCCTCGACTTCTGAATTATAATGGCGAGCCATATTATAAAAGGTTATTTGTATTGAAAGACATTAGTCGATACACAATTGTATTTATTATTGATTCTTTCTTGAATATATAAGTAATTAGGACTTTTAACAAGATTAATCTTCACAGTCAAATATCATGTTGATTATCATGAACGCTATTTGACGCATGTATGATTCTTACTTTCGTTTTGAATTCTGGTCCTGCAAGCGCAAATAATGTAGACTCTATGTAGAAAAAAAAACTGCAGGAAAAAATACAAATTCTATAGGTACATGGTATATTAGTTTTTAGATGATTGAAGATCGTGACTGTCAGACAGCCTTCTCAACAGGTTGGCTCTACTCCTTTCGAAATTCTAGGACACACAAGAACTGTGGCCACTTGAAGGCCCATAGCACTCATAAATTTGGGCTATCTGGGGCATCCAATATTTTCTTGAATATACCGATGCGGTTTTCCTATAATACAAGATGGTGCTGATGATATAAATAGACACAAGCGATCCTAATAAATATGAGCCACAAGCATTTGATAACCACTTGTGAATGCGACAACTAGTATAACTCATAGGTGAAAACCCTTAGTTATAATTGGAGACCGGATTATATGCAACATGAAAAGCTTGAAGAATGCTTAAAATATACATGGAGTGTCAAAATATGCAACATTGGATAATAAAATAAATAGTTATTTCAAAATCAGCATACAATTAGTGAGTATCGACGTTAATTGAGCCCTCAAGAAGTGAAGTAGGCCAAGTGACAAAATGGTGAAACTTTCTTATTGAAGGTTTTAGTTTAATGAACTTTTTACATATTTTTTTGTATGTAGTTGTATTCTTTTTTTATATTAAATGGAAGTTTATTACATAAACAAATAGAAAAAAAGTATTTATGGATAATATTGATTGTAATAAGATAATAGAAGGGGTGAGTTTACTTCACCTTTACTTAATGTCACTTGGCTCACTTTAGCCTATGTTAGTCATGTTCATCATTATGTGGGAAACTTGCATGAACGCACATAAGTGAACACAGCTAATAAGCATGTTACCATAGCAACATGCGTGTTAGCTGTGCTCACTTCTATAGGATAACAACACGACGTTAACCAGTTGGTGAGAACGGTGAAGTGAGCTAATGACTTGGCTCACTTCACCATTTGACAATATAATACGATAGCTCAATGAATATTTTTATTTTAACAATAAAACACTATTTTAGTATATATTTACATAGCTCACTTCACTTGACATGTAGAATACCATAACGCACCTAACTATTTTTTTTCAAAAATGTCGGTTGGCTCACTCGACTTCTCATTGGCTCAATTATTAATTAACAATTATTTAACATTTTGTTACTCTTGTAAACGTTAACAATAAGGTACTGTTCCAAATGTTTGGTAGTAAGATTGTGTCTTCGATCACTCAAAATATTTTTATATGTTTAAATGGACCATTCCACATCCGCTGAGGTAACTGGGCAGTATTTGAAATTGGGTGGAATGTTAACACTTATTGTTTCTGGCAAAAGTTCACCCGCCCCATTAATAAAACTATCAATTTGACACAATGGTTCAAAGCCTGAGTTATTGTTCGAAATGTTTTCACACTTTTCTCAAAGTTTACGCGGCAATACCTCTAGTAATGCAGAGTTCATTTGGCGGATTTTAGTCATTGACATTAACTGAATAGATTCAGTCAACGCCAAACCTTAAGTTTCAAGCTTTTTAATACTCGCAGGTATGTGGCAAAAATGAGTACTAATCACAGCCATGTTTTTTTAATACTGGAATCGTTAAACGCTTCCTTGGACTGACAAACTGACTTTTTTTTTGACCATGTCCGATCCTAATAGGATCATATGGGCCTCCACAGAGTAGAGGTTTGTATTAACAGATTTTGTTTTTTTACGAGAAATGGGTGTCAGCCACTTGCTCAACCTATTAGGTCCATACCCTGACTCACACACAAACTGAAAAACAATATGTGTACTTGCCAGACCCAGGATTCGAACCTGAGACCCACAGCGTGATAGTCCAACGCTTATGCCGCGCGGCCACCGTGGGTGTCAAATATTGTAACTCTAGCGAAAATATGCATCATCACTAGATTTTAGGTAAAATATGCAATAACCGGTGAGAATGGGCTAAATATGCAAATGCATATGAAAATATGCCGTAGGACAGGTGTTTATCGCCAGATTTAAAGTGCGGATTGTCTGGGTATGGTGAATACGTTTGGAAAAGTGCGAGCCCGGCGGTTGAAGCGACGAGAATCTATAAGTAGTAGGTAGGGTGAATGTTGAAGTCAGTGGCACCTACTAGATTTTGTTGCCCCCTCCCACTTCCTTAAAAATCAAGAGAAATATACCTATTATGGATAATCTTTTAAAATGTATAATATAAAAAAGAGTTAATTAAATTATTAGCAGGTTCAGGTAAGTGACAACAAAAAATCTTGGATTGATACGTGACGTCGGTTAGTAATTAAAGTAATTAATACGTATTTTGATTTAAAATACAAAAGCCGATTGCCAATATTTACTCAATTCGGAAAGCGCTTCAGAGAGTATTGTAAGAGTCATTAGTTAAAATTTGTCACAATTAGATAGGATACCTATAGCATTGTGGTCGATGTGCGTGGGCGCACATCCCGAGAGACGCAGGTTCGATTCGTATTAAAAAAAAAAAAAAATTGTATTGGTTATAATATATTTTCTCAGAAGTGTTTTAAAATTATATATGTTATGTATATAAATATAGATCTTCGTAAGTTCAATATGAACCTTGTAGAATCAATTGTTGCGTCAGGAAGGAGCTTACATAAGAACAAGCAGCATCTGTCAATAGGGAGACGGCAGATCACGACACTAAAAGCGCAAGATGGAAGTATCGTGCGTAACTGGGATCACCTACTGGACACTGTTGTAGAGTTTTACAGCGCTCTATACAAAGATGACACTGACATCAACTCAGATCTTCCGGTGAACGGAGAATATGGAGATCCTCTTCCCGAGGTTACTACCACAGAGGTGGAATATGCTATAATGTGCATGAAGAGTGGGAAAGCCCCGGGAGAAGATGGGCTGACTATCGATGTTCTCAAACGGGCCGGGAGGACGGTGAGCGATGTGCTCGCACGTCTGTTCACGTCTTGTCTGCACGAAGAGAACATCCAAGAGTCATGGAAAATGCCTCCATTATTATTCTCCATAAGAAAGGAGACACTGAAGATCTGAAAAACTATCGACCAATTAGTCTACTGCCAATTCTGTATAAGGTTTTTACGAAAATACTCTCAAACCGTCTCGAAACCGTTCTAGACGAGAACCAACCAAGAGAGCAAGCCGGATTCAGAAGAGGCTACAGTACTATGGATCATATACAGGTCGTCAGGGAAATCATAGAGCGCTACCAGGAATACAAACTGCCATTATATCTTGGTTTTATAGACTATGAAAAGGCGTTTGATTCAATCAAAAAATTCTTAATTATAGACGCCCTTAGCAACCAAGGAATTTCCAGACGCTATATAAACATATTGAACAGTATATACAGTGATGCCACAGCATGCGTGAAACTCCACAAACGGTCGTGTAAATTCCCAATTAACAAAGGTGTCCGACAAGGTGATACCATTTCACCTAAACTATTCACCGCTACTCTTGAGGACTTATTCAGGAAACTTGATTGGGAGGAAAAAGGTGTTCCAATTAATGGGGTGCACCTCAGTCACCTGCGCTTTGCAGATGATATTGTTATACTCTCACAAAACCCGAAAGACCTCCAAGGTAGAATGCAAGAACTCGCGGATGTCAGTCAAACGGTCGGTCTTAAAGACAAAAGTGATGAGGAACTGTTTTTCGGACCCTGCGATTATCTGTATTTCTGGCACCCAACTCGAGCAAGTCAGCAGCTACGTCTATCTCGGACAGCAGGTGTCCATAGACGGAAGCATGCACGATGAAATTGCTCGAAGAACAAAGCTGGGATGGAGTGCTTTCGGACGTCTGAATATTATCTTCAAGAGTGACCTACCATTATGTCTTATGCGTAGGGTGTTCAACCAATGTGTGTTGCCCGTGTTCACGTATGGCTGCGAGACGTGGACCCTCAACACGAGAGATGTCCAAAGGCTAAGAGTCACACAGCGAGGCATGGAGAGGTGCATGTTGGGCATCACGCGAAAGGACCGTAAGAGGAACGAATGGGTTAGGAAGCAGACAAGAGTACGCGATGTAATAGACGTTGCCAAACAGCTGAAATGGAGATGGGCGGGGCACATTGCTCGCCGAAAGGACGGCCGCTGGACAAATGCCGTCATCCAATGGTACCCAAGGGGTACGAAACGGCCACAGGGTCGCCCTAAAAGCCGCTGGATTGACGAACTGGTAAAGTTAGGCGGAAATACGTGGCAGCGAACGACACAGGACCGAGAGAGTTGGAGAAAGCTTGGATAGGCCTTCATCCAGCAGTGGATTGACCCCGGCTGATGATGATGATATAAATAAAAGAAGAGGATTTACACATTTTATCACGTTAAGATTATTTTGTATGATAGAGTTAGTGTTTTCGGTATATTATTTGAAATCTTTTCCCGCGTTAATCAATTTTGGACGTAAGCCCATATAATATAAGCCAATGAAACGAGATTATTGCACTGGTTGTTTGAACTTAGTTAAGGTAAGTAAATCTACATTCGCATGAGCGCATTCAGTACAAGTATATTGAGCGATACTGTTCAATATCTAAATATTTTATTATGTAGTGTATTACTGGATAACTATTTATATCACTAAATTCGGATCCATTGATAGCAATAGCATTCTGATAATGCATGAAGAATAGTACCTCCCGGTAACTGTATAAGAAATAAGACCTTTTATTAATATTTTCTATCATCAATTTCAGCGTTAGAAGACAAGCGAAGCCATGTTTTTTTTATACAATGAAAAGTAGGTAAGAAAGTAACCGAATCAAAACATTAAAACATATACGTTTATAGAGTTCATTTTGTATGTATAAGCAATGCTATTTATGACTGCAAAGAATGTTATTTTTTCCTAATTAAAACAGAAAAGCAAAAACCAGTCTCCATATACAAAAGACTGATCACAAATTCTGTCTTGTACTAGGTGTGAGATATTGTGAGTATGTACCTACTTCGATATTTGAGAGTTTGTATGAAGATTTTCTTTCGTTTAGGCTCCACCTATTAATACCTATAAGGTTTTTTAATACCGTCGGATTAAATATTATGTAGTATTTTTTTATTTAGTGGAATCAATTAATCGTAAAACCTAAAACCAAAAAATATAAGAAAGTAATTCAGTGTTGCCAACCGTACTATAATTATAGTATGTGTACTATAATTTTGGTCCGCGTACTATGTACGATATAAAACAGGTATAGTACGCCCAAAATACTATAATTTTGAATATCGTACTATAATTTCGCATTTGCCATGTCGCAATAGAGTCGTCTTTGAAAATTTGGAAATCTGCGGCCCGCGGCGAAATAGTTTCCATAAAAAAACGAGCCGACTATGAAAAACTGGGAACCTGCGGCCCGCGGTGAAATATTTACACACTCTACTAAATTCTCCGTTATTTTTTTTTCTTACAAAAAACCTATACATTTTTAACAGATGACAACGCGTACTATATTTTATTCCCAAATACTATAATTTTGGAGGCTCTCTACTATAATTCCACTTTCAAAATATGGCAACACTGGTAACTATACTCATTATACAAAAACGTAAATAGGCATTTTCATAGTCAGTCCATCATGTTAGGAAAAACATTCAACTTATTAGACATGCGTCGTTCTCGAACGAACGAATCTTTTAAAACTAATCTTTAGCCAGCGAACAAATCGGTCCCGTGTCACCTGGCGCTTTTGTCGGGGCGAGATTCGCGAGAGTGCGCGCGCAGTATAGGAAGAAACGTGGGTGCGAAGGATACGCTGCCCGGCGAACGGAATATGTCGTTCGGGGCGAACGAGATTCGCGAGAGTGCGCGCGCAGTATAGGAAGAAACGTGGGTGCGAAGGATACGCTGCCCGGCGAACGGAATATGTCGTTCGATGCGAACGAGATTCGCGAGAGTGCGCGCGCAGTATAGGAAGAAACGTGGGTGCGAAGGACACGCTGCCAGGCGAACTGAATATTTCGTTCCGTTGAACTAGAGTGCGCGCGCAGTATTGGAAGAAACGTGTGGGGTGGCGACGAGATTCCGTAATTCGTACGCGCTAGTACTATACATTTTATTACAGCTACAAAAGACACAATTGACCTAATCTGTCCGAACAAATCACTATCCGTAATTAACCTATTCGGTCGGTGTCCTCATTAAGTGACTCATTTCCCATAGCTACAACTTATATTTTCTGAAATCTACTGATATTTCTTCATTTCACAAAATTTCCACCAGTCGGGAAAAAAACTAGCCATTTTTGAAAACTTGGGAATCTGCGGCCCGCGGCGAAATTTTTTTCCTAAAACAGAAATCTACTGAATTTTTTTTACACATTCTACTGAAATTAAAAATTTTGACTTGGCAACACTGGTAAAAATAACCGTTTACCGGTACAAAATGAGGAATCTTAAATCAAATCCAATTAAATAATTAAAACAATGTGGAAGATTTTGTGAGGCAGATCGCTTCACCCGAACCGCTCGCAAAAGCAGGCGAATGACTCCAGGGGACGACCTGTACCTCTTCAAAAATAAAGTCGCTAGAAAAGCATTGCCAAGAGTCACCAAGGCCAACATTTCTTTTACTCATTAGTTTAAGGCACGACTAGTGTTGGTTAACAATTTTAATAGTATTTTTCACGGCCGCTTTTCATTGGCGTTTTTATACCAAGGGTAAATACTGCCATCTATTAACGTAAAATGAAAACAATTTAGCAGGGATAATACTATTTTTTTTTTGGAATTATTTTTCTCTATAATAATAATCTAAGACTGTGATACTAACGACAATAGACAATTGAGAAATTTCCATCTGACACGTGATCACCTGTACAAATTCAGAAAATTCAGAGAATTCAGAAAAAATATGAACAAGATATCCAAGTTATTCAGCTGATCTTCGATACTACGAAATTGTTTGAATCAGCTTTTCTCGATAATTTATGTTGCTAGTGTGCGTGGACCAAAACTTTGACGGCAGTTTTGGTTTATGACTTAATGAGGATCAAGCTACTACACGCAATAAATACAAAGCTCTCTGAATGTCCTCAAATGTTGAACCAATATTGAATGCGCGTTTTGTTTACGTGACAAACTATATTGCATATTATAAGACAGAAGTAAATATTGAAAATAACATATTATTTAATACGTCCTTAATAGGTGCATCCCATTTTGGTTGACACCTAAGAATAGAACCTCCTTACAATCACACCCACAAATAAATCCATACAAAAAGAAAATATTTATAGTATTCCTTCTAGACCAGGCAGAGTAAATTGCCCCAAATGAAGTAAACATGAAAATTTTGCATCAAATGGTCTATCGCTGAAAAAAACTTTGATATCTTTACTGTTTTATGAAAAATGAAATTACATAATTTTTCCAAAACCTGACGTTGATATGTTTTGTTAATTTTAATGAATGCTTTTTTCACCCATTAACAAATTATTTACGATTTAAGGGGCAATTTTGAATGTGAATCAGGTCCCGTATTTAGAAGCAAATTTACTCATCTGTACGATGTCAATAATATAACAATGAATGAAATCTAAAATTATTAGGTACATCACAAATATACAAGATATCACCTGGTCGCTTTTTAAATAACTTGATGAATAAATGTGCCAAAATAAATAATTTAAAAAATCTGGTAAATTCGAGAGGAAAAATTGGACTTAGTCCATTTTCTTGTGATTTTTTATCACTAGCATCATCATCTGATGCCGTCAATTTATTATATTATGGAATAAGACTGTCAAAATCTGTTTTATGTTTGTCTGGTGGAACTATAAGTGTACGAATATAAATTGTTTTATACAATATCCTAAGTAACTGAGAAGATTTATTTTTATCACTTAACTTATTTTATTTGAAACGCCTTACAGCCAGTGACGTGCATACTATATTATTACTATATCAGCGGTTACAAAATATTAATATTTTATGGTTTCAATTATTATGTATAATATAATAATGTCGCGTACACTAACCCAAATGCTAGATAGTTTAAAGTTAGTCTCCTAAGGTAGCGGTCGGCAACCCAAATGCATTGGCGTGCCACAAAACAGTACTGGACATTCAGCGTGCCACTAAAATATAACTAGATAATCTATTGTAAGACAATTTTGTTCGACTATAATAATACACACTACATAAAAACATCATAAAAATTACAATATTTATACATGGGTTCAATTTTGGAAGCTAACACCTCAATATTTGGTTCATAGTTTGAAGTTTTTAATTTTATGCACATTTCCGAATTTTCTTCAGTTAAACGATTTCGATACAAGTTTATAATTTATAATTCATAATTAAGAATGTTTGCTCACAGTACTACAATGTACCGAAAACACTTAAAAGAGCGAATACGACTTTTTTCATACAAATAACAGCTCTATCTTGGAGTTCATTCATTTCCACGTTTTGGTTATCATGTAATGATATTCGTTTTTCATAATTTCTTCTCTTTGAAGCTTAAATTCCTAATTTCAGAATTGTTAAATTCGATTAATTCTAAATTAACGTACTCAATGTTGTATCATCACATAATATTACGGTTCAGTTTTTAAAGTACCGAAAATTATAATAAATCGTAATTTTCGAGGCGTGCTACCAAAAATCATTTCGCGTGCCACCTAGTGGCACGCGTGGCATATGTTGCCGGGCGCTATCCTAAGGCACTCAAAAAGGTACTTTTTAGACATAATATAATGGTAAAACTAATTAACACAGTAGGTATTTAATATAATTAATCATTACGTTATATCTACATGCATTTGCATACCTAGCACAGAAGCACGCTTGTGAGGCATGTTTTATTTTATATAACAATATTTATCGTCACCTCAATACTACAACTACCTAACTTGATTTTCACTGTTTTTGAGATAGCTATTGAATATGATTCTACATTTCCTACTCTATCTACCAAATGATAAAACTATGTAATTCAGAAGTTAATGGGAACTGTATTAATTTTTTGTTTGAAAATATTAGATAACATTTTTTCATTCAATTGAACATTATTTAATTTATTGTTCACAAATAGACAAAGCACAATTTTCCATTTTTATTTTAAATAGTAATTATAGCCTAGATTTATGTTGATCAAATAAAGTTTAAATTTCATTTTCCCAACAATGACCAAATCGGAGCTATATAGTTGTAGTATTGAGGTGACGATATTATATAACAATGTCAAACAATGTGTACTTACTACCTACAAGTGCTCACGTATGCAACATGACCGTTGTTTAAAGAAATTGAAAAATTAGAAATATAATTACGAACTATATGAGTTCGTCTATCTGATGGGTTTTATGGCGTCACTGGGTAACGCTGCATGTCCAGCCCATTGCCATTTCATCTGTTTAGCGACCTCTATTACATCGCGTATTCTTGTTTGCTTCCTCATCCATTGGTTTGCACCTTCCCATGTCACGTTGCGCTACTCGTATTTTTTTGATTTCTCTTATATTGAGAGTCAATGTTTTGCACGCATACGTGAGCGTTGGTAGCACACATTGGTAGAACACTTTACGCTTAAGACACACTGAGAGGTTACTTTTGACGATACTATTCAAGTCTTCAAATGCACCCCATGCCAGTTTGGTTTCTGCGTGCAATCTCAGGGTATATATTATTATGTTGGATAAAAGCTTTCCCTAAACCATTATTTATTTTCTTTCATACAAGTTATCGAAACTTGTTTGCAGCTTTTATATTGCGAATAAGCTTTTTCTGGTAGGACTGTCAATAAAAATATACCAAACACATTTAAAAAAAATGTATAGGTATATAGTATAAGTATAGGTATATATTATTATCGACTTTGAAAATGAAAAAGGGCGTAACCCTCAGTTTTTTTCAAAATACGTTTTATTGCATAATAATGTTGTAGGTACACGACTAAATACACGTTGTATCCAAAGGATGTCAGCTGCAAATGGCGATTTATTATCTAAATTTAGCTCGCGATTAAAAAAAGAAGGAAGTAACGTGGGAAAAACGACTTAACCATCATTTTTGTTGGTTTTTTGTATTAACTCGATAATTAATATCCAGATTAAGGCTATAAAAACCAAATTAATAATTATCATGCACTTTAAGGTTATGTCTATTTTGTATTTTAACTTTGACTGAAAACCATAACGAAAATATTTTTGTGCCTCTTATAAAATTTGATTTGAGTAGATTACAACCTTTTTTCTTTTCCACAATCGATATAGTCAGAGAGTAAATATAATATAAAAGATTAAAAAGGTTACTAAGACTAATGATTAACTTAGTTATTAAGTTATTTTGCATGTTTAACTAATTTGTGACAAACAAAGAAAATCTCTCAAAAGTCGCAAACATTTCAAATCTAATTATAATTATATCTAATCACACAAAAGGTCAATTCCATAAATTAATAAAATAATATACAGTGATATTGGGTATAAGTATATAAATGTATGTATGATGCTATGTTAATATACAAATAATAAATTATAGTCCTACAACGCTTTAGTGCTGGGTGCGTGCGCTGGAGCTAATGGAATATTGCCAACACGTGCATCGTATTATTACTTGTTGGAAACCAAACTATATAAGTAATATTACTATGAAAATTTCTCAGAAAACAAAATAAAATTTACTAGTAACGAGTATTATAACCAGGGATTGTCATCTCGTGCGTCATTTTCAATTCAGGGATAAGGACGAGTGATTTTCTTTCACATTTTTACTGCCTCGTATAAGAAAGAAAGCTCATAAGTCATCATATTTGATGAATTAGTCCCTACTCCCTACCTAAAAATTGTTATCAATTATTGTTATCTCGTATGGAGTCTACAGTACAAAGCGTAAAAGGTGTGTTTTGTAGAGCATAAGCATGTCGTTGACCGTTAGGGATTTTGTCAATGTCCGCTAAAACACTCCAAAAAGAAATTGACATAATATTCCCTCAGCGGCTTTGTCAAGCATGACATAGGTATTTCCATTCGATTTTTCGACACACTTTTAAATTTTGTTAGTAGTACCATAGAGCATGGCCCCCACAAAGGGGGGGCTGACAGGGCTCTAAACTGGGGGCCCGGGCTCAGGAAGAGCCCGGCATCGTGAATCGACCAGATAAGTGATACACACATCACAAATTCTCTCGAATAGTAAAAAAAAAAAGGCGCTATTTATCTTCAATATAAGTATTATTTAAAATTATGTGGTTGTACGAATTTTGATTGTGTATCGGTACTCGACAATTCCATAATTCAAATAGATTAATTCAAATATACAAAAAATAATAAATATAGGTTAGATAAACGCATTAATTTTACCGTGTACACTATTTGGAAAACGCTATTGTAGAGCGTCACAGTGTCTTTATCTTTAGCGATAGGTAGGGGGCCCGTCAAAGATCCTAGCCTGGGGGCCCGCTTCAGGATGTGGGGGCCATGCCATAGAGTATAGAATAAGTATAGTATACGTTTTTTTTTTAAATATGGAGAGAACACTAAAGTGTGTTTATAAATTGCTAGAGCTTCCAGCACAGCACTATCATTATGCTACCACAATCTGTGTTATCATTATCAATGACAACATGTTATGTGACGCGTTCATTAATTAAAATTGTCTCAATCGTTACCTTACTGTATCAAAAATAAATAAGTACCTACTAATCTCAATGCATCCACACCTACATACTTGAAAAAAATATTTAACTCCAAATTGTCACCGCATGCGTCATGAGCCATTTGTGAAAAATGTGTCTAATGCTTGACTACAGACTAATATGAAATAAGTAGATGTAAACAAACAACTTTTGAAAAATTTCATTGGATAAATTTCAATTAACAAAGAAAAGTATTCTGCGAATAAAATCAAATAGGTAGGTAATTATATAGTACTTATTTGAAACTGTTATCCCCGTGTGCCTCATTGTCTTCTTCTTGTTCTGTTTTTTTCTGGATTCTACAGACCATTCTCGAGAGAACAAGGCGTTGATAAACATACTAACATTATAATAAAACGTTAAAGATGGCGGCATTAAACAGCTGTTGTGCAAGATGCCAATTTTGCGAATATTATTATTTGTATTGCTACCAATTCAGCCACACTAAAAACGTTGCAGCATCACGTTCAAGTATTGTAATACAAGTCTCTAGTTATAGTAAAAAAAATCTTTAATGTAATGCACAGATTTTTTATTTTGCTTCAAATATGCATTTATGGAACTCTCTATCATAATTTGACACGGAAATTGAGCTACTATGCCAATAATTAACATTAAATACTTCTTAAAATAAAATAAAACTAAACAATTAACATTACTTAAACCATGAGAGTATTCCTGGTTTCATAACAAATCGATACAGTGATATTAACATACCCATTCATAAATGAAGATTATAAATGTGTTTATTCTCCATCTACCAATCATGTAGCAAGGAATTTTTCAGGTAAACCCAATAAACTGGCCAACTATTAGTAATAAAATAATTGATATCGTGATATTATGATACATTTAAAATCTGATTTGGTATTACAATTAAAAAGCGTGTCTAATCTGCAATCTAATATTTATATAGTAAGTACATAGTATTTACATAGTAAGTACACGTCATATCAGTGGTGAAGACGGTCTCTTGGACGGAAGTATACGATTATCATAAACGAAGATAATTCGATATTGATCAATGTGTAATATGTATCACCAAGTAACGTGTGTCCATTTTTTTCTATCACAATGTGTGAAATTTTCAGTATATTTTAATTATTATTTTTGTAAATAAACTCTTAAATCTTTCTTATTTCTTTAAAGTAAGGCACAAGCTATATTCATATAAATATTTATTACTATTACATACCAATAATTTCATAGTGTTTAAAGGTGTCGTTTGCTTCTGACGTTTTAATTTCATTATTTCCATAATGTATATTTCTCCCTATTAGTGACAATAAACTGCATTGCATTGTGTTTTAGTACTTATTCCCTTGTTCTTTGAGTCGTCGCCACTAATAAAGACTATGTATATAAATTAACGTTTCATTCAAATACTTACATAGTTGCGGTACGACATTTTGCGCTTATGGCATAACTCTCTCAGTCCGCCGCTCGATTTTTTTCAGTACCAAAAGAAAGTCTTCAATAAAAAAGAAACTGAACGAATTCTTATAATAATAAATTTAAAAAAAAAAACTAAAGTTCACACACTCACTGCAACGCGGAAAGTTTTCAACTTGTTTGACACGAAACGTGCGTTTCGGACAAAATTCACAATATCCGGCCGCTATGAATATGTTGATAAATATAGACTGAGGATTGGTAACTCAATATTATTAAATCGTTGTTGAATCATAGACTTTTATTTGTTTATATCCAAGACAATAGTGTTGTAAAAGATAGACGAAACAACACAGAATATTTTTAAATTTTAATTTATTACACTTAGAATATATTCGGGTGTTTGTATTATATTTTATCTGCGTTCAATATTATGCTGCCAGTTTTTTTATCGTTCTCGATTCCAAGTTGAGGGGATGCGGCGAAACTTTCTTTTGGTATGAGAGCGTCGCGACGCTTCGACTTCGACGCCCGTCGAAATACTAACTCTTCCGGAGATCTTTTAGGCGGCGATCGGAGAGGGGAGAAGGATGGTCACGTGACAATTGCCCCTTTTCCCGACGCACGAAAGGTGGCCAAGCAATCCTGGCCACACCGTTATACTATTATAAACTCCATTAATACACCTGTGTATTAATTAAATATTAAAAAAAAACTCCAGACTTTTATATTATATATTTATGATTAGGTATCTAGCTATCGATTAAATAATATTGCATTGTATATTAAATACTTAATGAAAGAAGTAGGACTGCATTTTTTTAATGCGATGTAAAATAGTTTGCTAAAAAACTCAATTATGGATACATAACTCAATGAACAGACAATCACAGGATAAATGTAATAATTATCCGGTCCTAGGATCTAGAGGTTGCTAAATCGATGAAATAGTTTAGTAATGCGGAAATATGTACCAATGAAATGCACCGGATTGAGAGGAATGTGATTGACCTTCATTCAGCAGTGAATTTATCGTATTTATTATTATTTATTATGCTATTTTTTATCTGATGTTAATTGTTTTGATTTTAGATTGTCAAATTACTTAACATAAATTAATATTAATCGGTTGACTTTGAAAATATTAATTACAGATAGTATGGAGTAGTATGGACAATAGTATGAATGATTTTTCTACATGGATTGGTAGTTAGCTAATGGTTCAACACGCTCATTGATGGAAGAAAAAATATGTACATTTCACCCACCCACGGTTGTCGATTCCGTGACCTAAGGATCAAGTGGCGTAGTTATAACCTGTAAAATGGCCGTAAATAAATGAATTCTAACTACTATTTTTTTAACCTGTGTAGACGCCACTATCATTGGTGACAAACATAATCAAAAAAAGACACTTCACGTGACCAAAGTATTTCTTTTGAATGCTGCTCGTTGTCATAACGACATAACTGATGCTGTAGCAATACCATAAGCGATAAAGCACTTGCTTTGCGGACAGTGTAGTGCGCCGTTTAGGCCCCCTGCTCCATGCGCGCAACGCACGGCTTCTTGCAGTGTGCTCCGCCAGTAAGTTCTATCGCATAGCAAAAATGAAAATGATTGCATTGTGATCCGAGGTTGGCAAATGATGATTAGAAGCATATTTTTATCGACCTGTGTTTTTTTAATAGATTTAAAAGAAGACAGTAAGTGTATACCTTATAAAAGCATATCGATCATTTCGGAAATATTAGTTATACAATAGGGGCTAATCATCGTGGAAGTTTTATGAAAATATTTATATTAGCTTGTTTCACTCATTGAAGAAATTTCAGAGTATTATTATGGCTAATTTAAATTATTAGCCTTGTTCATAGGTGATCAAATTAATGGATAATGTCTGATACCTGGATACATATAGTATTTAGTTAAGGAAATTGAAATTTATTAATCAATCAGACCATATAAATACTTTCTCTTGCGTCATTTATGGCAAAGGAGAAGATAGTTGATATATCAATAGAACATACAATTATTTCATTATAGTTCTGCCAACCACAACCCATGGGGGGTAGGTAGACGACGCATTGCTCAGGGGCAGCAAATTGAAAAACGAATACTATCATTACAACTTTTGAAAGCGGTGGCGGTTTTCCATGCTGTAGGCGATGCGGTCGCTTCGTTAGAAACTACAGACATCCTAGTTTAAATAAAACCAAAGGGGGTGTCCAAACTTGTCAGTGCCTCAGACTTCCACATACCTAAAAATTCTACCGCTTGAGAGTAAAGTAGGATTCGTAGAAATGCTTTAATCCACAGTGGATGATATGACGTATGTCATTTTTTTTAAAGATTTTTGTTGTATTGTTGCCAGTTTTGGATGATTAAACAAGTAGGTATGCACCTAACAATTTTACATACAATTTGAAATTAAAAATTAAAGAGAGCGGCATTCTAAGTCTGCCTAAGGGCAGCACTTTGCCTAAGTACGTCACTGGAGTCAATAAGCGTCTACGATCCTACATGCTGCACATTGAAGGCTTTTGAATATTATGTTCTGTTAATAGAAAAAATACTCAACTGTTAGCTAGTCAGTTTCGTTTTAGACGTTGAACAAAAATTTCTCCAGCTAGACAATGGAAAACTGAAAAAAACTCCTAGAACTTATTTAATTCATGTTAATTTTTTAATTGTTATAGAAATCAATAGACAACCTGTGAAAGGACAAACACATTATTAATTATTGTACATATCTACATAGACAGGCAATCCAATTAGACGAACCATCATTTTTCTTTAATATTTTGATACTAATGACAAATATTGCATAATATGTCAGACGTACGTAACTTCAAATATCGATAATATTATAGTTTATACAGTTGACGTCAAATATTGCGTCAAAACTGTAAGATTTAACTATAAAATGTTTTCAATTTTGGAATACTGCGCAGTAGCTCTGTGCGAATTTCGACTTCTGCGCAATTATACAAAATTATTTAAGATACTAGGTATATCATGCAAGTGAATTGGTATTATGTTCTTGCCATTCGTTGCCATTGGAAAATATAGACAGGCCCTGGTGCCGAAACATCTCTCTGGACAGAAATAAATGTTATAATGATCCGGCGTTGTCGGTGAGAGTAAGTAAGCATCCGAGTGAATACTTTTCATATTCTTTTTTTCTGTTGGCCGACATTTTGGACTGCCGAATATATAACAATTTTGTTGTTTAAAATTATTTCCTCAGTTATTAAGTTATAAGGGTTTTTGAAACATTGTTACAATATCTCACGTGGGTCTGTGACGTCCCCAGGTAAAGTGCAACCAATAAACACACTTAGAATGCTGCCCCACCACAGTTTGATTAGTGTTCATAAGTCATAGCTATAATTTATAATCACAATTACATATAGCATTCTGGTGCCAAAGATGTTCAATCTTTCCAAGTTCTAGTTTTGTGTGGCATATTTTACTGAATGTAAAAAAACTAAAAAAGCACTCTCATTACCAGCAACGTCCGTAGACAAAATGCCGCCCCTAGATAGCGCCAAAATGCCACCCCATTTTTATAAAGTATTTTTTATCATCCTTTCATTTTTTTATCATTACTAACACCCTTTGAGTAACTGCCGCCCCCAAGCGACGCTCAATCTGCCTACCCCCACGGGACGTAGCTGCTCATTACAGAGTTTTATATAAAAATTTGAGGTGTCAGCGGCTCATATTTTAGGCTCCATTTCTATCGAAGATTTTATTCAACATCTTTGCCTGGTGGCGAGTTTTTTCTTCAGAAAATTCATTACAAGCATGGACATTTTTGCGATCTATGTTTAGTAAAATAGTGCTATAAAATAATAATGTCATTTGTCCTTTGTACTGATCTACATGAATCGATTTTAGCGACGCGAGTTTTGCCTTTTGGCATCTTCAGACACTGTGTATACGTCAGGTATATTAGAATTGATTTATATAAGTGATATGCTGACTTAAAGTAAATATACCTACTATAAATCCTTCCTATGATAGAATGGTTATTCTTATCTTTACCTTTTTAAGGTTTATGAAAACATAAATTCAATTAATGCATAATTTTTGTATTGTAAGATAATTGAATCAATTTTAATCAATAGCAATTTCACCGTAGCTTGTTAGCTTTCTTATCGGAAAGAGATGACCGTATTCTATGCTATATTATATATCTACTATATTCACTGATTTTGGCAAAATTCATGAATAATTCAAGAATGAAAACATAACCTAACCTAGCTTAAAAGATAATCCAGTATATCGGCTATTTTCAAAAATTGTTTGCCGCTGGCTTCCTGTAAACCGATAAGAACCGTGTTTTATTATGCATGAATTTTATCCCAGTACTTACGAGTCTTACGACCCAAAGAGGTTGGAAGGTCTTTAATATACGATCATATATTTCCGATACAACATTTCACAATGAAGTGTGATAAGGCGAACTGCATACATACACATTTCCGAACACGATCTTTTATAGCAGAACTCTGCGGATTCCGTTGTCATGGCCGACCCTCCGTTTCCTCTCCGTGACCTTGGGCAGAAAATTGTACTTTTCAATGTTTGTGGCTGGAACGAGTTAAGGGTCAGACACACGGCACTCCTGTTGCATCGCATCGTCGCAGGTGTTAGTTGATTCCATAATAATGTATTATATTGTTGACTCAGTTGAACATTTTAAAATTCATGCGCGAATTTAAAGCAGTTTGCTGGTAGTATTGAAAAAATACGATGGAGAATTTTTTACCATCCACCAATCTAATATGAATGAATACCTTTTGTCCGTTGATGGCTACAATATAACGGGTCTAAGACGATTTGGCACCGGGATAACTGGACGCCACGGAATTCGAAAATAAATAGACGTTTCGTACTTATAGGTACTTTAAAAAAAATATTTAATATTATTATTTATATTTAAATGATTATAATATGATTTAATAGTTGGTGAGAATGTAAATATGCAGACGTAAATAATGATTTAATCGTGCATATGTTTAAGTTCCAATGAAAAAAGAGTTTTTTTATTTTATATAAAGCCTTAGGCATGGTAATTCTCAATCCGCAATAAAGAATACATTATGTTAAGAGTAAAATTAATTAAAGCTACTAAGTAGTAGATAGAAACTGATTAAAATACCTCGTTTACGTTCTGTATACGTGTCTACGACAGTCGTCCCATTCCCAATATAACATTCTCATTCTAACTCAATTGAGAATATTTTATTGAAGCGGACAAAACCCATCACGATCGTTATTAAAGTATGTGGAAAATAACATTTTGTGTAATATTGAATTTTATTTTAATTAATAGGTAGGTATTATTATTTACATTTGGTGTTGTAATAGTTAAATTAAAAGTTCATAAGAATCAAGAGTTAAAAATAATTAAGTAGTATGTAATAATTAACATTGCAATCTGACTCAATTTCTTGATCCCAAAATCTCGGATTAAACCTTGGATTTAAATTAAATTGGAATCGTGAGTTTAGTTTTCCTATGTTTCCTATGTTAAAATTGTTTCTATAGTTCTTAATAAATACGTATAGTCACAAACTTACGACCCTTCGACGTATTCACACTTGGGACTGAAAAAAATAAAAAAAAATTGCATATGAAAATGGTCAAAAAGTGTTTCTACTACGTCCTACTACTTTAAGTCCATCTCAACTTACGACCGACTGACTATAATATGAACGACACTCGGCTGCAAGTTGAGGAACACCCGTAGGTATACATATCATTATAATATATAACTTCAAGAGAGTAACAGTGTAAATAATAATAAGCATGGCCCCCACATCCTGAACCGGGCCCCCGTGCTAGGATCTTTGGCGGCCCTCCCTACCTATCTCTAAAAGACGTAAAACCCACTTAACGCAGCAAGTGTGGCTCTCGCGCAAAATTTCACAAGTGGCGCGTAAATCAACGAAAATACAACGTAATCAAATACGCCAGCGCCCACTGGATTTGACGACGCATTATGCGCGCCCGCCCCATGAGTCATCGTTTTTTGGCTTCTCGGCGATACGAATGAACGAACATACAACGTATCCATTCATTGAAAACGGCGAGCAAAATCACGCTCTCGAAGCGTCGTCGATGCGACGGGCGAGAAGCCATTATTGAAGAACAGCGAACTCTTTGTTTAGTTATTGCGTGTCCGATTTTAAGTACAAGCCCCGAGAAATTTAATAATATTTTTATTGCTTTGTTATGAGAGACGCTGACAATAATAATTATTTTGTGCTGCTTGAGCCCCTTATTACATAGGTGAAGGGTAATTAATGCGCGGGTGGGAGGGGGCCTACTCAGTAGTGAGCGCGTCGAGCGCTTTTTTTGGTGGGCTTTGTGCCTAAGGATAAAGGCAGTGTGATGCTCTACAGTAGCGTTTTGCAAATGATGTACGCGATAAAATTAATGTGTATATTTAGTGTTTTTGTTGTATATTCGGTACTGTTCGGTTATACCGGAGGCAGCGGAAAACGCATTTTGAAAACAGTCGATAAACTGGATTATTTGTTAGTTTGGGTTAGTTTAGGTTCGGTTAGGTTGGGTTAGGTTAGGTTAGGTTAGGTTAGGTTAGGTTAGGTTTGGTTAGGTTAACCTAACAAATAATCCAGTTTATCGGCTATTTTCAAAATGCGTTTTCCGCTGCCTCCGGTATAACCGAACAGTACCGTATATTCTAATACATCCGTTTGAATTATGGAGTCGTCGAGTGTCGATACACAATTAAACTTTTTATCGTACAAACATATAATTTTAAGTAATAACATGATTGAATGAAAATAGCTCCACAGGCGACTTTTTTTATTATTAAAGCAAATTTGTGCTGTGTGTTTATCTCACTTATCTGGTCGACTGGCCTCGCCAGGCCACTCCTGAGACCGGGCCTCCAGTCTAGAGCCCTGTCAGCCCCACCCCTTGTGGGAGCCATGATAATAAGTATACAAAATCAATGTAAATTGCGATTCAAATTCGTTTAAGAGTTTTTTTTTATCATTCTATATGAAATTTAATATCATTAGGTAGGCACATACTTGTATTCAGAAGATTGTAGCTGGAAGATTGCTTCAAAATTTTCCGAAAAAAAAGTTTAATTAAGTAGTAGGTATGTATAACATTTTCTTAGAATTACAGGTTCAGTATTTTTTACGTAACAATAAAAGGTCGTCACTACCTTAACCACCATAATAGAAAAAAAAAGTTTGTCAAAAATATTTTTTGTATGGATTCTTATAATTACATAAATATACTTTAGTCTCGACAAATATTGTTGTAAAAAAGTTGTACATAACCAAAAAACTTATTCCGGGATAGACAATTCTGCATTTAATTGCGATCCCTCGTACGCACCTAATGATTCAGTGCAATTCGAACAGAATTTGAGAAACTCTGCTCCAAATGATATGTTTTGTCACACGATACGATTTCAGTGTTGTCACATCTACTCCTAAAATGTCAGCATGTATAACGAATAAAATTACATAAAATAACATTGACCTTATAAATATATAAATTAACTAATTTTTAGTAAGTAGGTACCTAAGTAGTAAACCAAGATGTTCACCATCGTATTTTAAACACACATTATATGTGCATGTTTGAATGCTACCTTTGTTTGTCTGGTGGTGTGATTCCCTAGGGGTCCGAGAGTAGTGTGGGGTTCCTCGAGAATTCGCAGAAAGATTTTGTTAATAATAAAGGTTTTACTTTACATAATCCATTTGTAAACAATGAATTATTTTGAAAATGTTGCTTGATTAGCACAAAACGCAACATTGAATTAGTACCTAACCCAGTGGTCGACAAACTCATTAGTCAACAGAGCCAAATATCAACAGTACATGATTGAGATTTCTTTTGATAGCCAAATTTCTTAAACTTAAACTATATATAGGTAGTTACATACACTGTTTATAAACTTAATAGACTTTAATTAAAGTTTTAAGTCCTAATTAAACTATAGGGACACTGAATAAAACTTGATATCATACTTAATAATGATCTTATTTATTGATACATTTAACTTATACGTAAGTTATCCATAAAATTAAATCATGACAATGACAGACAAACACTTAATGTGAACAATGGCCTTGCATCTCCTTGGAAAGTTTGGATAAGTCAGGTTTATATATTGTTGTTTTTAATTTTAGGCACGATTCCCGATTCTCATCAATAAGAGGACTTCTCAATTTACTCTTGATAAGGTTCATGCTTGAAAAAGATTGTTCGCGTGAATATGTAGAACCGAAAAGGGAATGAACAGCACATGCTAGTTTTTTCAACTGATCATAATATGAAACAGAGCCGCATTCAAGGGGCCAAAGAGCCACATGCGGCTCACGAGCCACGGTTTGCCGGCCACTGACCTAACCTAACGAGAGTTTAAGGAACAATAAGGAGATGGGATTTTATTGTAACAATGAATGATGGAATAAAATTTTGAGGAATCATGAGGTCGGTAAGTAGTGAATGTCGAAAAGTATTTGTACTAAATGAAGAGAAGAATACCCACAAACGCACTTTGTTTTCACTTCTGTAACATCATTGTAGTCGTATCTAGGTAGTTCGTCAAAAAGTCGATAACCCAATCAATTATATCACATTGTTTACGGTCGGCACATTCTAATTAATGAAGAAGTACGAATATTGAAAATTTTAAAAGTAGTTTTCTATAAAAAATAAATTGCTTGTACATTGTAATAATATTTATATGAAAATGCATAGGCCTGTTTATGTGTTACTTCGAATGGGAGCACGTCTATGTAACATTTCATAATGTTATTATTCCCATTCCAAGTAATAGCGCCATAAACCTACGTATCCCCATTAGTATGACTGTGCATAGTGCGGAGTAAGTTAGATATTGGTGCATACAAGTTTGATACGGTCGACAGTTTCATATACCTTGGTTCTTTTGTAACTCGACATAATGATATTACAGAAGAAATCAACAAGAGAATCATGTCTGCGAATAAATGCTACTTTGGCCTGTTTAGACATTTTAAGTTCCGCATACTATCTAGCCGAAATAAAAGCAAGCCAGTGCTCACATACGCATCGGAAACCTGTACATTAGCTTTGCGAAATGAACGAGCCCTGAACATTTTTGAAAGAATAATTCTCCGCCTTATATATGGACCGATCAGGGACGGCACCAATTGGAGGATAAGATATAATGCTGAGCTCTACGGGCAGTGCAATCAATTAGGATTGGGAGACTGCGATGGCTAGGTCATGTGCACCGTATGAATGACAATGTACCGGCAAGGAGAGTGATGTCCGGCAATCCAATCGGGTGTAGAAGAAGAGGCAGGCCAAAGATTCGCTGGTTGGATGGAGCTGCCAGTGACTGCCGTATTCTGGGGGTACCGAATTGGAAAGCGGCCACAATAGATAGAAATAGGTGGAGGGAGCTGTTGGAGGAGGCCAAGACCCACACCGGGTTATAGCGCCTCTGATGATGATGCATAGTGCGGACTGCGGAGTGCCCTAAGGTTAGGGGTAGCTTTTTAACTTGCATTTGGCCACCACTTTTCCTAGGGAAGTCGCAGAACTTAATGGTGGGTTTTCTTTCACAATAGTTTGTTACTACATAATAATTTAAGAAGGCGTTAAATATTGGTTTTGTGTGTATATAATAATATCATTGTGAGGAGGGGCTCTCGTGGTTCAGTGCGTAAAGCGCTGGCCTTCCACCCGTGAGTTCTGGGTTCGATTCCTGGTATGGACACAATATTTATGTGATTTTCTCAAATCCTATTTGTTTGTGATTGTTCAAAATTACTAACAACCACCTTGTACGAAAAAGAAAGGACATGGTTAGAAAATAATAATTCTAAAAAATATATTATTATGCTTTAATTAATATTGTTATGTACTCGTAGGTATGTATAAAATTTATTGTCACAATTTATTGATTGTTGCTTTGCAAAACGTCAAATTTGTCAGGCACACGCTAAACTTAAGATGGTTTTTTTTAAGTATATTATTTTTTTGAGTGTAACTACTTAGGTATATTTTTTTCATCTGGCAACATTAGCACGCGATAAAATACCAATTTCACAGCATCACAGCATTGTGTTTGTTGTATTGTGCGTCAACCATATTATGTACAGCTGGTTTAATTAATATTGTGTTGTCAATTCACATTGTATACCTACTGTCAATTACTTATACTAGTGAAATAATATTCTAAATCGAATTAATCAGTTTCTATAAATCAGTCCCATGGCGACATTTATGACCGAGTGGAGTTTTAAATTTCGGATTCTAGCGTGTGTGTTCCTTGCGACCAGGATTAAATCAATTTCTTTGGGCGAATTTGAGCAAACAAGAGCTGATATTCTGCGAAAAGAAATATCTCTCACAGTTGGCGGAAACTTGGTTCTCTCGCAAAATGAAACGATCGCCAATGAAATTTTAATGGAAGCAAAATATAAAGAAGTCGATGACGGATTTGAGGACATTGAAAAATTCAACCCGGCTAGACACTTTTTTGTTCGCAAACCTCAAATCGAACAATCTTCGGTATTTAAAATTATTAAAAAAATGCCAAAAGGTGCCGCTCTTCACGTCCACGATACGGCACTCATCGGAACCGATTACATCATTAAGAATATTACGTACAGGGACCACTTGTACATTTGTGTGACTTCAGAAACGAATATATCATTTCAATTTAGTATTTCGCCCCCGATTACAGTTGATTGCAAGTGGCAGCTCTTGCACGAAGTTCGGAAAAATGATCCAAACATTGAAGAATTTGACAAGAAACTAGCTAAACTCTTCACAATGGAAGTTAGCGATCCAAAAAAGGAATATGTGGACATAAATGACATATGGATCAAGTTTATTGCTGTTTTTATACGATTGTTCTCCTTGTTGACATATAAACCTGTATGGGAAGATTATTTCTATGAAGCGTTGAGGCAGTTTCGCGAGGACAATATATTGTATGTTGAACTTCGCGCGACTCTACCGAATTTGTACGACTTAAATGGCCGTGTTTACGACTCCGTAGAGTGCGCTACGATATACAAGAATGTAAATGATCGATTCAAAGTGGACTATCCAGACTCTTTTGGAGCGCGAATTATATATGCCCCAGTTAGACTGGCATCGATAAAAGATGTTCAACACTATTTAGAAATACTAAATCAAATTAAAGGCAATTTGGGTGATTTCATTGCAGGATTTGATCTTGTAGGTCAAGAAGACCTCGGGAAACCTTTGATAGAATTCATTCCGGAACTGTTAAAAATTCCTAAAGATATACACGTATTTTATCATGCAGGCGAAACGAATTGGTTCGGTACTACAAGTGATTTCAACCTTCTCGATGCTGTACTTTTAAACGCTAAAAGATTGGGTCATGCTTATGCATTAATAAAGCATCCTGCCGTGGCCAATATCGTCAAAGAAAAGCAGATCGCTATAGAAGTGAATCCATTGTCGAACCAAATTCTTATGCTGGTCGACGACATGAGAAATCATCCGGCATCGGTGATGATCGCCGACAACTTCCCGGTTGTTATATCAAGCGATGACCCCGGATTGTGGGGAGCTTTGCCCCTCTCCCACGATATGTATGAGACTTTTATCGGATTGACCAGTCGACATACGGATATCCGTCTTTTAAAACAGCTTGCTATGAATTCAATCATTTTCAGTTCCATGAGAGAAGAAGAAAAACTGGAAGCATTAACGTCATTCAATAAACAGTGGAATTTATTTATTAGCGAAATCGTACGAACACCGAGCGTGATTTTAAAATGAATGTAGATAAAATAAAATTAGCAGGAAATACAGATCAATTTACTGAAGAATTACATTCATACAACAAATCAAATCACTGTTCATCTATGTATTACATAAATCAACCATAGCATAGCTATATGAGTCGCTTAGAATCATAACTCACATATTCCAAAAATCAAGTTTTGAGATAATCGCTAAAAACCAACAGAGCACTATTTTTTGTAATTAGAAGAACAGTATTGAACTCCCTAGAATATTAATGAGTGAGAGAGTCGAATAACTTTTTTTTTTTAATATATATACCTAATACTCCTAACGTTGCAGACATACAGCATACTATGAGAAATAGAGCTCCCCGATTGGTTAGGAAGGCGTTGGTGACAAAACTCTATTCTTTGAAATATACGACATATTACACCAACAATGAACTTTGTCAACGATTTTCACATGGTTTAAATTGACTTTTAATACTCAACTATTTTTCGGTATATAGATTAATTCATTTAGAATCACTTGGCATATTTAACTAAAAAACGTCAAAATTGCAATATGTGAGTTATGATTCTAAGCGACTCATATAATTATTGACAATAAAGATAAACTATTTAACCGGAACGCTTGTGAGTTGTGATTGATACGATAAGCTTTAGTTTATTGTTAATTAACTGAACATCTGTCAGTGGAATTCAAAGTGTGAGTCGCGAGCAATCACTAGGTTGCCAGCTGTTTGGAAAAAAAATAATTAAATTAATTCAGTGTGGTAACATACGATCATAATAATAGATTCAATTGTACATCCGTTTGTGACCTTTAATGTTTTCTCTCAAGATATAAAAAAATATGTATAGTATTTGAGAGAGAATAGGTACCTAAGGCATCCGTTAATAGAGGCGTCAAATTATAAAAGGAATGTGAATAATATAAAGTGAGAATAGACTCCGTGAAATAGACAAAGTTTTCACTTGCGGCGCTTATATTATGTTTGTGAATGTGCACAGTTTTTTTTTAATTTTCCATTAATTCATTTAAGATCGACTATAATTAAATGTTGTAGAAGTAGATAATAAACATAGATTAAGAAACTATGAGGTGAACCACATGCACACCCTTTCCATTAATTGGCACTACCTACATTAAGAGCGCCGTGAAACGAAAAAGTTTGAAAACCGCTAAAGACAGTAATCAATAAAAATTTATTACTTAATCAGTATTTTTATTTTTTGAAATAGCTCCACGTTCAATATATTTCAATATTATTCATAATTATTATGGTGTCCAGAAACAGAAATTTAAACATACCTACCTACTTATAGGTACTAATCGAGTTTTATAATATATGCAATATGTCGCGCCCATGCTATTTTCTAAGTGAACATTTTTCACAAACGATAAAGTGAATTTTAGCTATGTGTAACGAAAAACGCGTCACAACAAACGAACGACTCGAACGTCACAGATCGAGAGTATTGCGAAAGAAAACGTACCAATGCACCCTCCTACAAATAAATAGAATCAAACTTTATAAACTTGTACTTACTTATATTTCTCGGATAAAATGTATCTACCAAATATTCTACTAATTGATTCAAAAACTCTAAATATTTGTGTTGATATCTACCAAAATGAATCATTTTCCAGTTCAAAACTACTACTACTACGACTTCATCTTGCCATGCCCCAGCGTTGGGGTATAGGGCAAGTAAAAATTCGCACCACTTCCCTCGGTCCAACGCCAACTCTCACGCCTCCACCATGTCAGAACTGCAGCACGTAGGTCGGTTTTGTAGCACAGCTGCAGGGTGAGGGAGAGCTGGCAACGGCAACGGAACCCTTGAGGCTGTGCCACAAGGGTACAAATTGTTGGACTCTCTGGCAGCATCCTGAACACGTCATGTCCCAGCCACGTGAAAGTGAGCACAGTTCAAAAACTGCAAGATTTGTGTGGCGTAGTGAATTAGTCAGTGACTTTCTCTAAAATGTCGGAATATTTTGCATCTTGGCTATGATCCAATCGTGATCCTGGACAGGTACTTCTTTTTTGGGTTGGCAACCCTATTCATAATCCATTTTTATTTTGGAGTCATAGGTATCAGTTATATTTTGTTATATTATGCTATATAATTATTTAGGTATATGTATTTCATGTTTGGATATTGTGTTATATTAATAGTATCTAATACATAATTTTGATTCATAGTAAACGTCACAATAAAAGAAACACTGAATGCATGCACATACTCAAACACATCTGCTACGGGCTACAACAGTGCAATACATTGCATTATTATTAATTCATTAAACTAATATTATTCTCTTTCGATAAAAAAATTACAATGGTAAATTAATTTTACATATTTTTCAATTTCTTTTGTCAGCTATAAGCTATAACCATAACAGTCTTATCAATCATCATGTTTAATAATCGACAATGTTTATTTATTATTATATGCCTACTATTATACTTGTTTAATAATGTGTATATATTTCTTTGTGCCAAATGAACTTTGACACATTTATAAATAAAATAAAACCAAGAGATAATACTGTGCGTGTTTCTTTTTTCCACACCGATTAATAGCTAAGTCCAATTTCAAATTTTGTTAAATTTTAATTCCGATAAATGGTGTATTTTAAAATTAATTAATTGTTTTGACTTTTGACCCTTCTTACAATATCTCTTAGGTACATAATGAAATTTTGTAAACAGTTCAAAATATGTTACCAAATTTTGTAGATATTTATTTATTAATTGAATACCCCATGGTTTTGGTGAAATCACTGCTTGTCGATTATTGATTGTGTAATTATGATAGTTTTATCCAGTTTTAAGGTGTTTGTGTAGATCGCTGATTCTTAATCAGGTTTCGCGGTCGAGTCTAGGGCTCTACGAAAATTTCCAGCATATTTAGAAAAACCGTAGGTACTAAAATATACTGCATTGCCGGATTGGTGTTAATGTGGATGCTATGTACCTACCTAGTTTTTTGTTCCTGGCTTCGCAAAGGCTCCGGTATGTTCAGGCTGAAAAATATCACCCATCCTAAATATGTACAGTCCTGCTAACTTATCTGAAGAACGGTCAAAAATGGAACTACGAACTATCATATGGACGCCATATTGAAAACGGCATTCGAACAGTGACGTCCCGTGGGGGTAGGCAGATTGAGCGTCGCTTGGGGGCGGCAGTTACTTAAAGGGCGGCAAATCGAGGAGAATCATTTGGTATATAATATATTATGGAAATAACTAAGTAGGTACCTACCTAAACTTAGTAATAACGAAAATATCGTTCTATTAAATAAAATCAACTCACTGGTTGCAAACAAAGTACTTATTAATTAACATAAAAGATTTAACAGTACTGTAATTTTTTGTCGGGTTCGCGATGTCTAGTTTACTTCCGTTGCCCTTCGACGTCCTTGATGACCAGAAACGACACGCGGACCAATGATAAAAAATATTTTATAAAAAATGGCGCGGCATTTTGTCTAGTGTAGTTTGTAGGAGTACAAGTTTAGGAGTGTAGGAGTACAAGTTTGTAGGAGTGAGTGAGTGAGTAGGACTGTAACTATCCCTCGTTCTCTCCAACCTACGGCCTGATCAAAGACAATGAATTTTCCAGGTTATCATCCTGCCACCAAAATATGTGACCAAAATATGGAGTCTATCGCAGGACAGCCGAGGAGAATGTGAAACTCTCTAATGGACTCATTTGTCCGTTTGACCGTCAACGATACTGACAACATCTGCTTCCACTGGAAGTATTTATCAATCATATTTTTATGTATAGTTTATTATTTTGTTCCACTCTATTTTTCTAAGTGTCAGGAAACTTATACGTATGCAGTTCGCCGTATCACACTTCAACTTGAAATGTTGTATCGGAAATATATGGCCGTATATTAAAGACTGTCCAACTTATTTGTGTCGTATAGTACTGTCATAAAATTCATGTCTAAATAACACACTGTTCTTATCGGTTTACACTTTACAGAAAGTCAGCAGCAAACAAATTTTGAAAATAGCTGATATACGGTATTATTTGTTAGGTTAGGTTTTCATTCTTGAATTCATGAATGTTGCCAAAATAAGCTATGAAAATTGAATTGACGTTCATATTGAATCTAATAAAATTGGAGACCGTGTAGTATACGGTCATCTCTTTCTGATGAGAAAGCTGACGGTGAACTGTGCCACAAGTGTTATTACTTAGTAGACCAACCTAATATTATTAAAAAAAAACTATTGGAGGACTTCGCTGTACCTATAGGTAGAGTCTGTCTTCTATAAGCTGCCTTGCGGTTTTCCCCCCGCTTCAGCATTCAGCACTGCGTTCCCTCTCGTTCCGTCCCATCCCATCGAAAATTTGCAACAGTCAAACGCGATGGCATAATGCTCTCCGTCCGCGAACGACGTGACGTGAACGCCAGCTTAATATTTTAGTTGCAACAATTGAGCAAGAAAACAATGGTATTTACCCTAATTGTAAAAAATCGCATCTGGCGTATGTGATAAATCTATATAATTTAAAACTTATAATATAGGTAGAATATTCCATTTTTTATGCTGAAAACTGATCAAAATTAAACTTTATTTATATTATCGCCATCTTTACTATACATGTATAACTTCTTCTTAAACTTACAATATGGTAGACAAATAGTTACCTATAGTCACTTAAAGAGGACGTTAGTACTATGTACCGAAAGACAATCAAATTCAGACTTTATTAATATTTTTACACATAAAATACTGCCATCTGTAGTTTGAATATACTAGCTTTTTGTAAAGTTATTTTGTAATAATAGTATGGTGGAGTAATAAATAATACCAGTAATTTATTTATAGTTGTCCGATTTATAACCATCCAGCTAACAAGATAAGCGATATTACTACGACATCTAGTTACATATTTTCAAAACGTGATTTATTGTGTTTTAATAAAGTTCGGCATCTATTATTTTTGTAATTAGGTATATCAATAGATGTCACTACTATATAATATTAATAAATGGCAGTATTGTGCTATTTATTTTAACTATGACTTTCCAAGTAATTGGGTAGGTACTGCCAAAAATAACTGATAAATTTAACAGGCTCGTCATAAACACAATTTTTATATTGCACCAGAGTAAATTTTTTGTTAATTTTAACCACCATTATTATTTTTATTTCTTTTATTGTGTTTATATCAATTTATTATTCTTGGTGGAAATGTGTATATAAATAAAATAAAAGAATAATAATATATAGGAATATGTAGTTCATGTTAGTTATTAATACTGGTTTAGCGGACGAAACCTGTCCTGGCTAATATTAAAATAAGTGGTGGAAATGGTACTACATGATATATTATTATGTTTTTATATTCATTTTATTAATTTTTATATTGGTTGGTGAGCATAAACTCAGTGCAATTCCATATTGGTAGGTACCAAACTTTTCTGAATAATGAAATACCTACTTTTTACATTGTTTTATAAATATTTCCATAAAAAATTGGGATGTGGGACAGTTTGATAAAAACGCAGATTATTTTCCATAATAAATATTTATTTCTGAAAGACCTTTTTATATAACTTTATAACCAATAAATAGAAGAGACCTATATATTATATTATTTATTTATTACTTATTTTATAAGCTATTTACCAATTATTGAGATAACAAACTCCCATATGTGATTCAATGTTTAAGGCGTGACTGATCTTATATAAATGGTCCATCACCAACCTTTGATAAACAAAAAAGAAAAGTAAACAAAGTCTTTGGAAGTTAAATTAGTGTTTATTTTAATATAATAATTTGTAGGAAATTGTGAATCACTGTTTGGATTAATATTACATAAAGATAAAAACTTTATCTAATTGATTGATTCATTACATAAGTATTTCATACAATTATTTTTAATATATTGTGGACAACAATATAATGTGAAGTATTGAACATGTTCACTGCAATATTTTTATCGATTCAAATAAAAAATGACGTTATAATAGTAAACAAGAAAATTATTTTTATAAATATATGTACTAAGATAAATCGTCTACAGTTTAAAACTAGAAACAAGCTTATCGATGTATAAAAAATATTGAATGATATGGTAAATTATAGCACGTAGTGCTGTCACTCAAAATAGATAACTTATAAGTATGGTACATACAGTAAATAAGTTATTATCAGTCAACGCATGCTTACAATATGTTTATAGATGGATGTATCTATAAGTAGTCACAATGGTATTCAAATTATTTTATTATTTCTTATGCATTCGCTTTTTGAACTCTACAAAAGAAATGAAACATCATGAGCTACTTTATACCTATGGGTACAATAACATAATGAAAGTTTTGTTCTAAACGTAACAATAACAGTAGGAGATCTGACAGTAATGCATTTTTTTTAAAAGTTAGAAATGTAAACTTATACAGTAATTACAAGTGAGTATAGAAGTTTCTATATTAATTGTTTATGCGCCTAATTGAGCTCATCAAAGCTGGCTGTGATATGACTTCAATATACATTTCACACCCACTTTAATGAGGTCAATCATAGCTCAATTCTGTGAACACTCCACCTCAGTTATACAGGTGATTTTTGATAGTCTTCCTTCTTCTGGTGCGATGATCAGTTCAGTTAACTATATCCAGCTGTTCAATTAAATAATAATAAAACAATATGTCCGATGAAATTGACTTTGCAGCGCTCATCAAAGCTGACTGTGATATGATTTGAGGGCAACATATAACAGTCACTTTGTGAGAGGTGAAAAGACCCATCCCTTCTTCGGCGTCTTGATAGATCTGATTGTAGAGTTCAACTGTCAACCCAACTCGTCAAAAACGGCTGTGATATGATAAGAATAAACATTCCACAACCACTTTTACGAACGGGCCAACAGCAATCTTCTTGGACACGGGTACTTCGCAGCAAACAAACAGCATCCATTTCACATACAATACATAAAAATAATAATTTTGCTTAATAATTCGGATGACAATATAACAGTATTTATTTTTATATTATTCCAATTCATTTAACTAGGAATTAACTATGGAAACACTGCTCATATTGATTTCGTTTGGCAGATTCTAACTCAAATAAATGCAAAGTCTGGGACACAAAAGCGTCCTTTATTAATTATCAACCATTATGTTTAGCTACCTTTGCTCTTTGAATACTTTTGTTTATATTTTTGTGTGTTTGAAGTGACTTGAAGCAATTTAAAAATATAGTTTTTGTACCTATGGAATAACAGTTTATTTCTTGTATGTACATAGCGCAGTTTAACTTTAATAATAAACATGTGGAGAAATAATATTAGGTATATCAGATAATAAATAATCCCTGGTTTAAACTAAAAAACAATAAATATTTTCTTTTAACAGCAATGAGACAATAATCTAGAGTGATATAATGTGAACATACAAGCTATTTTTTGTGATATAATTAACGTGTTATTTAAATATGGTAATTAAAAGTTCAGCAGTGTTAAATGAATGTGGATAGGGAAACATTTAGGTACAGGTGAGGGACATATTGAAATTATTTCACCCACTGATCAACGTTTAGCTATAAATGTATTTCAAATAAAATAATTAAATCAACATTTCATTTTACCACAAATCTCGTACCTATGTAACTAAAATAATTAAAGTACCTAAGTAAGTAAATAAAGTCCATACAAAACACGGTATACTGAAGGGTTGAAAATTGTATTCTCGGTGCACTCTTCGACGTCGATATGATGACTGATGTAACTTCTTTCAACCGAGCTCACCAAAGTGGCTGTGATATGATTATAAATATTCCATTTCACCTCCACCTTGATGAAACGGGTGAAAGTTTGGTTAAAAAGGAAATAAAAGATATAGATAAACACAACATATATATAAATTGAAGACGACGAAATTTGATGAAATTTGATGAAATTGTGCTCATCAAAGCTGGCTGTGATAGAAATCAAATATAATCTATGACAAGCCAACTTTGATGCCAAAATAACACCAATTGTCTTGTAGATGTAGAAAATAAAACTTACTTTTCAACACTCGGCGAAAAATATTAAATATATCTCAAAATACAATAATTTAGCCTACTAAAAGCAAATCCAACAAAATTCAAAACCGTCGCAGACATTTTTTTGGCTGATTTGCATAGTTTATTATTTTTTTATCTATAATAAACTCAAAATGAGTTACTTATATTATTAGTAACTCATATTTTGAATATAAACATAACTTAGATGTTTAAGATACCTAGATGAAAGTATAATTAAAAACTATGCTTGTTTTCAAATGTAATAAAATCCCGGAATACCTACCGGTTTAAAACTCGATAAGTTGGATGCAAAGCTACCAACCTGAATTGTTCAATTATTATTAATATTTTAGTATTTATTTCATAGAAAGTATAAATCAGTTTGTAAACAAATTTGATAATTGCTTGTAGAAACTAAAAGAATTATGAAGATTATTATCATTTTCCAAAAACCAGTGGAACTTTGTTGCTTTTGCTTCTAATGCTGGCATTCACAATGGCCCAAGTCAGGCAAATGTTTGTGGTCACATGCTGCTTGCTCACCATTGTGAAGAGGGCGACACACACTATTGATATTTTAATATGCATCAAAGGGCGCCAACATTTGCCAGACTTTGGTCAAGATAGCTTCATAGACTATGTAATTTTTGTGTTGCATATTATGTGTATATATAACAGTTTTCATAGTATTTATTATGTTTTTGCATTATGCTTTAAGAAACATTTTACTGTGAATAAATTGTGCTGTCATCATTATTTTAACATGACAGATGCATTGAAAATTTTAAAAAGTATAAAGAATTAAGCTTTCTTCAGCTTGCTGGATTATTTTTAAATTTTAAATAACAATTATAACCCAGATCGAATAGAAATATTACAATGTGTTCCTGCTCTCGGATGCAGGAGGTCACAGAAAGAACAGGTATTGCCATAGTTATATGACAATAAATTAAATAATCTGGCGATTATTCCTATAACACATTTTAAGGTTAGTGAGTAAATATTTATAAAATACAAATAACTACATATCACATAAGTTTTTGTGTCATTTTGCAATGAATGAGTGATAATATATAACATGAAGTTGGCTAAGTATATTAATTCGATATAAATTTAAATTAACGTGACTTTTTGCAGCAAACCAAAGATAATATTTTAAGAACACTATGTGTCTCGTTTAAAATTGATGGAATCAAATAACATTAGTGGATGGTATTGTTGTAAAAAAGACTCTTCTCGGAACAACACTTCAAGCTTATAATGTATATAATATTGTTTATTAATACATCGTAATGTATATTTATTTATTCAGGGCTCGAAATGAAACAGAGCACGGCTCCGGTTCATGAAATATCCAAGATTATTGGTCCGTCTCGTGAAAAAATTAAATACTACATTAAAGTTCCTGAACCATTAAAAAGTAATTACACTTAACATACCTATATATTAGGTTTAATAATATAATCTTGTTAAACTCATCACTCATATTTTATTTACAATGTATCGTATACCCTATTTTTTACTTGTGCGTTGAAAAAATTTGCATGCCACAAGTTTAAAGACAGTTATTGGCCGTCTATGCTAGGTATGTATATAACAAAAAAAAATACACCTATTTAAGAAATGAATTCAGCAAATTTATCAAGCGTTAAAGTTTGTAAAATTTTCCATTTCGAGCGGTGAATTTATTCATAAATATTGAACTACAAAAACATATAATAAACTTGCTTAACAGTATGCACCATAGCATATTCAAAGGGGAAGAAGTGTGTATTGTATTTGTTTGAAAAAAATGATATGTTAATGTGGAAAACAATTAATAAAACCAGTGTTTTTACTTTTATTTGTAATTGATAGCACAGGAGATCTCTAACATGAGCCACATGAAAGACAAGGTAGTGAGAATTCATTTTAATTATATCACTACCCATGTCTTTCACCAAGCAACATGCTTTTTCCGTCGACTATTCCAAGATCTCCATTCTCCCAACTTCCCAATTTTTATATACTATCGCAGCCTTATTATTAAAAAAATTTGAAAACACAAACCAGAAAAGTAACCGTTTATTTTCTAAATTCGTTTTTGCTTTCAGACAATGATTTCTACCTAATTAACAGTGATGTCTCGTGGGGTTAAGCAAATCATGCAATACTAAGTGGAGGCAAATGAAGGAATACAACTACTGATTGTAGGTTTCATGGAAAGAATAGTTTTTTGCGATAACAAAGACTGCTTGACCTAAATATTTACATTTAATACATGTCAGAACTTCAAATATTATTATTTGTTATAAGAAGAAAATATAGAATTTAAGACTAAAAGTGAGCGGCTATTTAATTCTATTTAAAGGCAGCACTTTGTCAAAGGTTGTTAATATTACACAATAGCCTTAATTCATATGATACACCTATTTACTAAATGGCATTAAATAATTGCTGTTATACCAGTAACTAATCTATCTTACTTTGACCATATTTAACATTTTAATTCAGTATAATCTATGTAAATCCGCATTCGACACATTCGTAATGTTTAATTAAACAACGAATATCTCAGAAAAATTAATTATATTTACTAATCAAGTCTAACCTTTGGTTAACTTAAATGCGACAGTATGTCCTTCCTACCTACCTGTTGATGTAAGACAACTAATAAATTATCATTGTTTGACTCAATGTGTAATTCAACGCCACACTTCCACTCTATTATTTTATCTTTCTATGTGTTTACTGGTCAACTACAATTCTAAAGTGTCATAATGACTAAATGAATTAAAAGGGAATATAATTGGACTAAAATGACAACCCAAAGATCCTCGTTTCATGTCTTTTGACTATATTATTAAAGGTTAATAGTCATTTTCTATTGATTGTCTCCTGCAGAAATTTTGTAGACCATCTCATCGACTGCGTCAGAATCCTCATGTATTCTGCAACCAATGCGCCAGAACATCTGAAATCAAAGAGAAAACTTCATAAAACATTATGCAACCATTTATCTTATTAATCATATTCATTGATAACACTCGTTCTTTATTGGTATGGTAATGCTGTGCTCACACCATTGGTGAAATTCCGTGTTAACATTAATGTTATACTATTCCAGAGCATTATTAACATTTTGGGGTTTGTGCAAATTACACCATAATCTTGTTTCAAATAATACCAGGAACTTTTTTGATTAAGTATCTAAAAAATGACTTTCCAAACTAAATATTACATGAAATTTAATTATGTCAAGTATTTCCACGCGCCATATAAACATCCTAAATAACATATGCAGCGAGCATGAAACTTCATAAGCCAATTTGTATGTTTCCTATTAACAAAGGTGTCTGGCAAAGTGACAGTCTCACCAAAACTATTCACCGCTACTCTGGAAATCGCAATTAGACATCAGAAAATAGAAAAATCCCAGAAAGTCAAGTGCGCTCTGTTAAAAAAGACTTCCAGGATGCGATATTATAATAGTTTGCAAATGACTGGTTTGGTTGGTTGAAATGGTTTACAGGTAAATAAATGTATATAAAGGCTAGTTTACATGAGTCACTGCGGATGATTTATTTATTTAGAAAAAGAGTATTACGGCATTACAGCGATTGGCCAATGCGCCATAATACATAATAAATACAAAATTTTAAAAATATCTGAATTACAAATAACAACTAATATAACAAGAAAGTAGAAAAGACAGCATGTGTTTATGTAAATATTAAAGAAACATGATAATATATACAATTAAAAATTTAACCTATTTAACACTCCACAAACATTATATAGTTAATAAAAAATAAATCAACCTTTATGGTGCCATCAAATAAGTTAATTGCACGATACACAGCATCATGAAACATAGCATCTGTCCTGCGACAAGGTATCTTGAAGACCGTAGAGTTACGAGTGATATTGGTGGGAACATGAAAATTAATATTTGCCAGTATATACGGATTGTAAATGAACCCACGAAGAAGTAAAAAGAAATGCTTTAAAAGAGCAATCACTCTTTGGGTGGACAGGGTTGCATTGATAGCATACCCAGAAGAAAACGAGTCGGGAAATTCATTTTATAATCATTGTCATAAGGAAAGAACCCGTATGTTCTTAAGTAGAGAAATCTAACAAATCTATTGTGGACTCGATCCAACTTAATTGTATGGATGGACCTATTAGGACTCCAAATAATGCTGGCATATTCAAGAATACTCAACAACAAGAATGATCATCCGCAGAGAATTGCATACTGCTTGTTTACACGTGTCACCGAAAGTGAAATACTGAAATCATTTCAAAATGGCGTCAACTGAAATAACAGTGCAGACTAGCATTCAAACAATTAGTGAAAATTTGTTGTATGAATGCAGAAATTTCATAGAGAGAAAGAGAAATAGGAAAAAGAGGCGTTGGTGGATAAAACCATGGGTAATGTGACTTAATATCGTGGGAGTATTTATGTAACCGGTTTGTTTTCGATTCAGAATGACAGTTTACGTACTAATGTAAATAATATGATGACAGTAATCAGGGGCGCATTGCGCATGCATGGCATGGGCAGTGACGTTGTGAGCATGCGCGCCTCTTTTGCAATCATCCGCGATGATTGAAAAGTAGAACATGTTTAAATTTATTCAATTTCGATGATTCGAGGATGAGTGTGCGTTTACACGGGTCACTGCGGATGATTCCTCCACGATGATTGACAAAAGTGAACCGTGTAAACGGGGGATGACCCAACAGCGGTTCTCTGTATGGCTATTGAGTATGAAATGGTATAACGTGATTGCTAACTTAATCAATATAGATATATCATATATTTCAATTTAATCAATGCAATGACTTTCCACCAATTCCCCCAGAAATAATCGATATACTGTGTAATAATATTATATATGTATTTATCGTGTAATAAATAGTATGGTAAATTTTACTTAACTTTACCTCTAAAAGTTATATACATACTTATAATATTAATAATATGTTTTTAACAGAGTCCCCATAACAAAAAGTCACTGCCCGCTAATACTATAATAATGGAAAGAATTGGATAAAAATACTTGTTATGCAATTGAATAGAATAGACTGTAAGCATCTCATCATTTCTCGATTTGTTTATTATCTTTCTGTACATATTACATTTATTATTATTACAGTATCAGGTAAGTATAACGATAATTATTGGAATTGTGCACACAGCATTGAATATTATGTAATATAGCGATGTTTTGGATTAACGAGAAATTGATTATCCGGTGAATAGATTTTCCCATCCCCTCCGGTAAATCGAGAGTCAATAAATTGTAGTTATTTAAGAATAAATTCATCCCGACAAATTTGTGGCGAACAGTTATCCTAAGGTCGCCATATCGAAAGAAATTATCGATACTGGTATCGCCGCAGTGGCGAAGGGTGGAGGTAGGCTCTTAAGATCTGACATAAATATAGTACATATCAAACTTAGTAAGTCAAACGTACATATTTGTTTTCGTTGAACGATTGCAATGTGTAGATAGTGTTTTTAGTTTTATTTCAATTAAACCCTGCCTAATCCAAACCGTATCAGATAATAGTCAAAAAATATTCGTTCAAGTATCTTTAATTTTAGATAATATGTTATAGATAGAAGAATATTTTTTATCGATTATGGTTTGGGTGGGTAGGGCTTCATGAATCAAAAAAAACTAACCATCTGTAATTTATATTAAGCAATGTGACTGAAAAAGTGTGCACTATTTACATATCATACCTAAACTATTATGGTTTGATTTAGGGAGGGTTTAATTGAATTTTAAAAACTAATTAGCACCATCTGCAATTTGTATTCTTAGTTCAATGGATATGATGAATAAGTATGGCTGACAAAGTTTAGTCTGCACTATTAATTTATGTCGAATCTTAACAGCCTACCTCCACCCCTCGCCACTAGGTATCGGGGTCGAGTAACAAATGATGGTTGGCCACGTGGGATTATGAAAACATCGAAAAATAAGTATCGCCATCGAAAGAAAATATGGGTATCGAAGTACCCGTCTAAAAGTATCAATACTTTTTCGACGGCCCTAGCCATGTCTGCATTGTGACGACAGGACAGCGTGCCAAATAAGGAATGCTGTTTACGAAGGGTCACATTTCGATAAGGCAGATGAAGGATGCATTCGGCATTTTTCACTTTTTAAATTATTCAATAAAACGAAATGAAATCGAAACCTTTGTCATTGTTTGGAAAGCGACCCATTTTTTAATTCATTGAACAAAAACAGAACGAACGAAGTATTCGGTGTGTAAATATTGTCACCGAGAAGTCGAGAAAATAATTAAGTATAGGGCCAGGGAATACAGGGAACTGAAATACCTAACAGGTGTGGAGTAACAGGCAACCGATCTCAAGTGTGATTAGTAAAAGAAAGATTAATAAAATAGAATTCCGATAGGCTATATGCCAATACACTACATTTTGACGCAGGGGTTTGAATTTGTGGGTGCCCTACGAAAATGCTTGCAATAGTGTGTGTTGCAACGTTTAATACACCAATATTAAATGAGCGTCAGTGAATAAACCGAGAGCAGTGTTGTCAGTATTCGACATACCTATGAAATATTCTTGACACGTGTTTAAGTTTATACCGTATTCTCGTACACTCGAGATCGGTTGCCTGCTTCTTCACACCCGTTAGGTATTGCAGTTCCCATTAATTCTGAGTTCCCTGGGACACCCCCCCCCCGTTAAAGCCAAAAATCCATTATATAAAATAAGGTTTTCCGAATTCGTTTTTTGTACATACAATAAGACGATACTTCAGTGAAACGGCAAATAATTTTCACCTATAGGCGCGATGAAATTTTGGACTCGCTGGCATTCGGAGAGTGAACGTCGAGGTGTAAATACGTCAAATTGTTTCGTGATGGCGACGGAGGTATTAATTCTTAAATAGTGTAAAGATTACTAAAAACGTTACCCATTTACTTGAAAAAGAAAACATGTCAATGAATATAATATTATTATTGATACTAATAGAACATTAAATGGACGCATGTTGGATTTATATGACAAATTATATTTCGTTCGGCATGCATCATTTGCACCCGCGACCCGCAATCCGCGCATCACGTAGCCACGATCTTTTTAGACCATGCCTCGACTGACGTATAAGCCTTAAGAAAATAAACGGCGCAATACAAGGCCAGTGAAGTTTCCATAAATGATTGAAAATATTGTGTGGTTTAATAATGTTGAGGTAGGTATGAGAACTTTAATTCACAGTAAAGTTTTCTGCTATCAAATAGAAATAAGTAAACAAACTTTTTTTTTCTGTGAAAATACACTTTATTTGTATGTCGACAGGACGGCATTATGCCTCGAATTCGAGTGCGAGAGGGATGACATTATAATGCGCAGAACATTGTTTACAAGCGGTCACACTTGGATTTAAACATGTAATTATAACATGAACAGGATGTTTTTAACAATTTTCACATTGTGACCATATTTTGTCCGTTATATCTGAAGTCCGTTATATCGAGGTTCTACTATTAACTATACCGACATCTTAGTTTAAAGAAATCACAACGGGGCCTCCAAACTTGTCAGTGCTTTAGACCTTCACGTACCTAGAACCATAGCTGTTTGAGAGGACAGTTTCGTAGAAATGCTCTAATACTCAGTAGATGATAAATCGTCGCTGTAGGATTGGTTTGTCGAGTAGACCAAATGTCAAATGTTCAGAAGACGAAAAACAAATTTCATTATCCTATTATATGCTAAAGAAAATGATGGTTCAGGTCCATTTAGATACAAAAAATCGTTCTGCATTAAAAGGTCGATTTCAACAAAAACGGATATTCGACGAACCAATCCCATAGCGACTACTTACCTACATATTTTTTTCAAGAGTTTTGTTGCAATTGTCAGTTCAAGATAGTAAAATGGGTAAACTACGGCTTCTATATTGAGACATACACGTCACTGCGGTCGTTTCTGGAACTAAAACCGTAGCAATATCGCCAGCATGCAAAAGTGGCGTGACGTAATACTGCTATCGCATACAGCGCTACGACGTAGATGTCAATATATTATAGAAGGCGAACAGTGGGTATGCACCCAATAACTTTGCATAAAATTTGAGACTAAAAATGAAAGGGGGTGGCACTTTGCCCAGGGGGCTATTTTCCGGCCTGGCACCATGACTTTCGTGTGTGTATACTATTACGTCACTGTTCTGTTAGTACCAAAATGTTCCTTATTTCAAACTTTACCGTCTGGAAACCTTCTTAATAAATAAACAGTCTTTATTTTAAAGTCATCCTTTTTACGATTACTTAATAAACTCACATGATAGACCATTATTTCAAACTTTTTAACAACTTCAAAGTCAAATCACTCAAAACTAGTATTTTCCAGTTAGTGTGTTCTGCCAGAACAGAGACGAATCTCAAGTAGGCGAATCACAAAAGAAAGTGTGTCTCTATAGTCTATAATTATTTATACGGATTCAATCACAGCACTTGTTACATACACATAAATTATATAGTATTATTCTTATGCGTCTTAAAAACAATAAATACAATCTCAATAATAAAATTATCAATGAACTTTATTATCGGATATTGTGTTATCGTCATTTGTCATTGTGGTGTGCTGTGTTAACGTAGGTCATACAAAAACGGGTTGACTAAAGTTCAATATTCGGCTAGATATGTTATTTTATTATACCATGGCGTAGCACTTCGATATTATTCTTTCGATATGACATCCGTACTAATGATTCGATTAAAACTATGTATTTTATACAGATTGTTTATTTATTTAAGAATACAAAACATTGTGGACACAACAAATCTAAATTCAAGACATACCTACACAACATGAGATTTACAATATTACCCTCACAAGAGAGAAGAGAATATAGAATAATAATAATAATAATAATAACAAAAAATAAAATAAAATCAAAACAATTTAATACAGAAATAATTACAAGATAAAAAGAACTTTTTATATACGTTTTTAATTTTTTTGTTGAATCATATAAACTTGACAATTCTATGTATTAATAAATACTTTTTTTTGTACTTGATAGAAATACTGAATAAATATTATAGAATGCTGAAATGTCATTTTGACATTTCATATTGATTTCCATAGTAACGCACGTATATATTAATAATTTAGTTGCTTAGCAACCAATAATAGTGAGTAGTAAATATTACTTTTAACGATTTTTTTCCGAAATATACAAAACAGAATTAACTGAAAATGAATTTAATTCTGCTTAAGGATGGCCAAAAGTATTAAAAGAATGCATTGTCGTCGTGTTCTGATATATTCTAAAAGTTTCAAATGTCTAGCTAGTCGGGAAGTTAGTTAAAATAGATATGCTTCTTGTTTCTAAGAGATTCAGAGGTTCAAGCCAACCACGGTTGTGAGCGGTTGCTGCTGGACCCTAGGAGACTTTTCACACAACTGTGAAGTGTTCACGAAATATTACACTCATATAATATAATTATAATTGACTGTACACTCAAAGTAGGTATTCAAAATTCTAAAAGGAGAGAGTATATACAATCAATATCATAAACGTTATTTAACATTTTGCAAAACGATTAAAATGTGTCCAATTCTGGTCTTCGCGATTCTTATTATATAACTCAAACACTTTCGAGACTCATTTGGTGGTGATGCTGGAGGCGGATGGTGAGTATCGTGGACAACGAAACATCAACTACAATTCACTCAGAGACACTCTCCTCTGGTTTCCTGCGGAGGGATCCAATTCTTTGGTCATATTGCCCGCATGTCCACTATATTCAGGCCGCGGCACGAAACTGTGAATTATAATCGTAGTACCTACTGGTCATTGATTCTTAAAATCGATATGGTAAACTGCTTGTAGAAAATGATGATTGTTTCATATTGAAAAAAATAGTAATACGTTAATAATTAATATAAATGAAATATGCAGTAGAACACCTTCGAACCGGAATTAGATTCGGAACTCTTCATTTAGTGGCATGGCCTGAATATAGACGACTGTGCTCTCCAATTGGAAGGGAGCAATGAGGAATATCATGGGAGCGTAGCCATGATGAAAAAAAATGCAGAAGACTTAGAATTAGATTTAGATATATAGAAGAATATAACATTATTCAACAAAATCTCTAAAATATAGCTTATTCAGTGGTTTTCAAACTTTGTTACCACGCCTCCCTCTTAAAAAAATCTAATCTTGGCGCCTCCGCCTTTATTTCGTTAAATAATATAGACTCCTTTTTAATAGCCAAAAATGTAATACTTAATACAACAAAGAAAAAAAACTTTAAATATTATATTCATTTTTAAATTAATTTGTTTTTCATGCGATGGATGTGCTTGTTTCTTAGCACAAAGTGCTCTTGTTCTACTAAACGGGGTCGATATTTGGATTTCATTGCAGCTAATGCAGAAACTCCCGTTTCGCATAAAAATATGATGTTACGAATGGTATAGCAGTACCTACTTTACTTACAACTTGCATTGCTTTTCTTGACAAAGTATTAAGTATATTATTTCTTCACTTCGATTCAATCAAAATTGAACTAGGGTTTTTGTTTAAATGAATAATTATCGCATGATAATTCTACTTATCAATTTTTTTCTTTTTCAATAGTAGTCAATCCAAATTCATCATCGTTCATTGACAAATGGATTCTATCATGGGCCCCAGATCCTGAAGCGGGCCCCCAGGCCAAAATCTTTGGCGGGGCCACCTACTTATTGCTGAGGCTAAGGGCAGTGTGGTGCTCTAAAGTAGTGTTTCCTAAGTTATACACGGGGGTTATCATTTAAGTCATCATATATATATCACGTCAAATTGCAATGCACAACTACATATTTACAATATTTAATAGTCTTGAAACAAAGTAGTGCCGTAGGCTACTTTTTTTTTAAACTATTAGATTAAATTTGTGATGTCTGTTATGCCCGGGCCCCAGGCTCTTTATAAAATATGCATTTGCAAACTGCAAACCTGTGGCTACATTTGTGTTAAACTTTTCGCGCCTTCCAGTTTGGAAATCGCTGGATTATAAATGTAGATAATATCGTCTCTGTTCTGGCAGAACACACTAACTGGAGAATACTGGTTTTGAGTAATTTGACTTTGAAGTTGTTAAAATGTTTGAAATAATGGTCTATCATGTGAGATTATTAAGTAATCGTAAAAAGGATGACTTTAAAATAAAGACTGTTTATTTATTAAGAAGGTTTCCAGACGGTAAAGTTTGAAATAAGGAACATTTTGGTACTAACTCAATATTTCATTTTTTCGAATTAGTGTCTTCTGCCAGAACAGTGACGATATTATGTGTACAAAAATTCATGGGAACGTCTATTTTCAACGATATAGTTGTCATATTATCAGGATGTCAGGATTGAAAACGATCCCTAGTGATAGCCGTGTCCGGAAATTTGTACGTATGCAGTTTGCCGTAACACAGAGTTTTTCGTGAGATGTTCTATCGGAAATAGATGGCCGTATAAAATATTGAAATCAATTCCTCACATAAATAAACTACTTAAACATTCGTTATAAAAACTACCGGAATATAAAGGAAGACAGAAAGAATAGATAGGCTAGGTGAGTAAATTAGAAATGCAATCATAATATCGTATAATTTATATAAAATTCTGGTAGGCTCTCGTATCAAGTCGTACCAAATCATCAAATATCTGATTATAATGACAGAGTTATTATCAAACATTTGATGCCAATCAATATCACATTAATATTTTTATCGAATCTAATAAAACTGGAACAGTACTGTAAGCAATTTTCCACGACCAACGGATTTTTTTATCGTAGTGGTATACGGGAATTTCTTTCCGGTAAGACAGCTCACGGTAAACTGTGCTACGGCGAAATGTAATACGTGCAATTTACATGTAACCACTATCACTAACTATGTAAAATTAAAATTTAAGCAAAAATATCTCCATAATGCCAGACTCAATAATAAATAATATATTCAAAACGTAAATTTTTCTTGGCGTCCGGCTTTGCACAAATTTTGCAATCCATACATATTTTTCCTGTATAGGAAAATTTTACTGAGCTTTAATGAATCGGAATTTATTATGTAAGTTTATTTTTTCAGCGTTTCCTTGGTGGTAAATTCATGATAATTTATTTGGTAAGTACCTACCTATATATGTATAGAATATAGATAGATCGTGATATTATTTAAATTCAACGTGTTGGAACCGATTTTTGTGTTAATATAGCAGTGGCGAGGGGTGGAAGCAGGCTGTTAAGATTCGACATAAATAGTTACCACTAAACTCATACATTTTCATTGAACTAAGAATACAATTTACAGTTGGTGCTGGCTAGTTTTTTCATAAATCAATTAAGCCCTGCCTAAACCAAACCATAATGGTTTAGGTATGCTATGGGCGACTCGACAAAAATAGTGCAAACTTTTTTAGTCATACCTACTTATTTGTTTTTGTTGAGAATATATAAGAATTATTATTACAAATGGTGTTGATTAGTTTTTTTAATTCATTAAACGCTGCCTTAATCAAACCATTGTCGATAAAAAATATTCTTATATAAGTACATACTTATATAAAAATATAATGCCATTAAAATTAATTTTAGATAATTTATAGATAAATGAATATTTATTTATAAATATTATTATATGTAGATACTATGGTCTATGACTTACAATACGCAGGAAATTTTATTATCTAACAAACAATATCTACACATTAAAGTGTTGGTTAAATGAAAAACATAGGTACGTTTGCACGACAAAGTTTAATACCTATGCACTAATTATGTCAGATCTTAACAGCTTACCTCCACCCTTCGCCATTGATATAATATAGCGAAAGCAAAACAATAAATAAATAACAAAACATTTTTTTCAAAAAGAAAAATACATTTTAAATAACCACACTAGTCATATAACAATCATAGTGAATACGGCACTGCAATCCACGCAATAGTTTCTGTTTGGCCTGGTGAATAGCTGAAACTCCTCCGGGGAAGGCATACATGTTATAATGTGACACCACGATTTACTCCGTGGCAGTGACGTACCGTGGGGGTAGGCAGATTGAGCGTCGCTTGGGGGCGGCAGTTACTCGAACGGCGGCAAATCGAGGAGAATCATTTGGAATACATAAAAATAGTTACATAAACTTAGTAATAACGAAAATATCTTTCCATTGAAAAAATCAGCTCACTGGTTTTATCGGGTTCGCGATATCTAGTTTACTTCCGTTGCCCTTCGACGTATTTGATGACCAGAAACGACACGTGCAGATTTGCGAATAATTAGTCTGATATTTTGTTAGTAATGTCATACAACACATTTCTTAGATATTGGACTCATGATGATAAAAATACTGTATAAAAAAATGAGGCGGCGTTTTGGCGCTAGCTAGGGGCGGCATTTTATCTAGGGACGTTACTGCTCCGTGGTCTCAATCCTACTACATTTTCAAAGTGGGGACTCTTTCTAGCCCCATATATGCATCGTATTCATTTTTTGTATTACTTATGTAAAAACTTATTATTCTGATATCCACGCATTTTATACAAGATTAAAAAAACAAAATAAGGTCTATAATCTATTATGTGGCAATTCTCAATTCAAACCAAATGAAAAAAGTGACATCTATTCTGACAACATATTATTTATTATCTAGAAAATCTGCTTCAAATAAATTCAATTGCACCCGTATACGAATACATCGAAGTGTTTGGATCTATTTGCACGTGTACCCACTTATATGTGCTTCCATGTATTTTTACTCATATATTATTATCTATATTTGATTGAAATATTGTTGACATTCATTTTTCTTTGTCATGCTATTAACGCTTTGAATTTGTAATTTAAATATCCACTCAGTGTCTTATGATTATGATATTTTAATTCAGATTGTTTCAGCTTCAGAAAAGCCAAGTAACTTATTTACAAATCCACTATACCTACTAATTTTATTTTTCATTAGCAAAAAATCTCACACCACACCACATTTTCTTCCAACGGTAGTCGTCCCAGACAGCAGATAGTTTATTAAATTATTAGCAAAGTCTAAGTTTTAGTAAAATGAAGTTTCAAAATATTATCTGCTTAGTAATTGAATTTAATAATAATTTATTATTGAATGTCAATATGAATGTCCTAATGATGATAATTGTATTGTTAATGATATTAATCTAGATGGCTAATAACTACATATGGTAATATCTTTTTACTAATAATATAAGCATTAGTTTCGTTGTATAATCGAAAATTAATAATAAATATCGATTATTTATTTTGTTTGATTTCCTCATATTCATTAGTCATTATTACACAAACATAAATAAACTATAGGTTGTTTCAATGCAAATAATATCATACCCCAAACATTAGTAATATAAATAATCAACCTAACCCAGTAATATTCAAAATAATATGATGTAACTGTAACATAAATTAGCTGAGCCAAGGTTTAGCCTAAATCAGTATTTTTTGTTTATATCAGAAACTACATTTTATTTAGATTTAGAGCATAAATATTATAAAGTTCCGACCGAAAATAATTATTATACTAATAAATTAATCAACCAAATCACACATACCAATTCGGAAATATTCATAAATAATGACGTGTAATAATCGGTTTTAAGGTAAGTCTCATTGGGTTACATTAAAGAGATTAATGATGTTTATATCAGTCAACGATTATACTATTCATATTACTACTTATTAAAAGCGAACTATCACGAAAAATGCTCAATTTACCTTACTATATTTTAACAGAGATAGGTACCTACATACTAACTTATATTATAATGTAAAATACTATACTACAATAATTACTACGCAAAGAAAATATAACAAAAACTACTAAAAAGGATAATATAGCTATTTCATTATAAAAATGTGCACGCGTGACGCATCGTCCATTATACTCATATTTTACAGCTGAGACAAAATATTGTGAAGGTACTTATATCTATCTATATTATATTGTGTGAACTTCAAAATCAATGGCAGTGAGATTATTATTTTTGTGTTGTCATATTTTCAGTGATGTTACTGATGTTGATTCCACAAGTCGCCGCCAGGTTGATTGTGTCTGCTGGACGGAAATAGCAGGGTATTTATGATGACTCGAGTCTATAAATAAACGCCCAAGTCACCAACCGGGACTGTCTGGCTTCCAATACACAAACAAACACCATCTACCATTTAGTATGTATACATACAATAAACTTAAGAAGACTTTTACTGGTTGGGCATATTAAATGAAAACATTGGAAACAAATTCAGCAAAACATCCAGTCGTTATTACCACTTTTGATTCAGGTGTATGTAATGTTACCGTGATTTTTAATACATATTTAAGAAAAACGATCATGAATTTTATTGAAGTAGGTACAAGAGAAAAATACATTTTTGTTATGTACATACGTCTTTATTTTGGTTGCGAGTCGTTTTACAGAAACAAACACAGCAATATCAATTAGAAAATAAACCACGTTGGAAAGTTTTAATTTTTTTTTCGCTAATGACAGAACAGTGTTTGTGCCAATAATTCTGTGTATTACCTACCTATACGTCAGTCTGTCTGAACATTCGACGTGTTAAATAGAGTACCTAAATCGATAAAGAGGTAAAAGTATTATGAAGAATATAAAGTATTTTCATCCAGTTTTATTTTATTAATTCCTTTCGTCTTGGGTTAATAAATTATGTCGATCAATCAATCATTTGTAGGTGTGGAGAAGATAGTAATTAAAGTTTTGCAAGTAAGCGAGCTTTACTCTAGAGCAGTGGTTCTCATGTGCGGCTACCAGAGGATTTTGCTGCGGCCACCACCACTGGGTTAATGTTAAATATGCGTTATTGGAAATGAGTCATTACCAAGCAATTACATTATTAATGGACAACGCACTCAATACAGTAGCTAGCAAGTAAATTCACGCATAGCGACATTCGCACATGTATACGAAATTTCCATTATGGGATATCACGCATCGGGAATTTATAGCAATATCACCTTTATTGTAATGTCGTTAGAACAGAGTATGCCATTCGGCAGACCCGACAAAAAAGTGAGTGTAATTTTTTTTTCCAAATGCTTCGTCCATAAATGTCATTGTTACCAAGTACTTAAAAACTTTTTTAATAATACCATGCTGGGGCTGATAAGTAGGAGGCGGTAAGTCACAAAAGTGAAATTGTTCAGGGGAGCAGTTTTAAAATTTAAAACTGCTTTGAATGGTAAAATATAACAAATGAGAGAGACAATGGTGGTTTTTTTTATGTCAGTATAAAAAGCATAATGTTCTTAATTTTTTTAAATGTTACATTCATCATTTTCGAAAAAAGTGGACTTACCGCCATTTGCTTCCGACCCCCAGCATGTTTGAACAATTTTGGTCGAAGTTATACGTTGACTAAGAATCGAGTCAATTCAAAAAAATTGCAACAATTGCTTTATTAATATTGTCGATTTTTCCTACTACTGTATACTGTGTACTGTTTCAGTGTAATGCACTTCATAAAAAACAAATATCAAAGGCAATTGACAGATGTAAACTTAATATTAAATGGACTTGATCAATTTTTTTAGTAAATAAAATTTAGCTTTAGTTTTTCAATAAAAGTGAAATTTGGTGCGGCCACCTCACGTTTCCATAGAACTGTCAATGTCAATTGTGCGGCCAGACTTACATTTCACGTGAGAACCACTGCTCTAGAGTCTAGATTCATAGCCATAGGTATGTATTTAAAGTTTTTCTAGACATCCACACTCTACAGTCTACTGTTTAGAGTTGTAGACTGTATATTATATGCCGTAGGGTTTATATTACCAACCTGTTGCTATATCATACTATTCATACTGATAGTAAGTGTACGTACTTACATAGAAAAAGGCTAGCTGCTTTGGCAATATAAGGTTTTATAAGGTATATACTATTAATTTATATAAACTACCTAAATGAAAACATTAGTAACTAGAAAGGGGTGTCCTCGGGTCCGGACCACCCCCAGGAACGAAAAAAAAATTAAATGAATAAAATATTAGTTCTTTTTCAATCTAGTAGAGAGACGTATTTTCATTCGCTTTTTCTAATAAAATTAACTGATTATGCTTAACTAAAATATCGCGTGCGGTTCAATGTTGATCAACATAAAATAAAATAACGTAAGGTCGCAACAACTCGTAGGCGAGCATCCGTAGTTATAGATACAGGCCAACTAATAAGACTCAACGCGTGAGTGTCTGGGTATGATGAATGTACCTAAAAATCAATGGCATCGCCAGAATTTGTTACCCCCCCCCCCCATTCTGCGACTGTGAAAAAATATTGTGGATTTTTTTTTCGAAATGGACCCTTCCCCCATACCACTTTTCTGTGTGCACGTCTGTTAGTAGCAGTAAGTATAAGGAAATTCAGAAAGATGAAATTGAATTAACTATAGTTGACCGGGAAATAGTCGGAAAAACTAATTCTGGCAATTATTTGAAGGATTAGCGTAGACGAGGAGTTACGCTATTTATTAACTTAACAGTGTTTATTTATCATCGTAGGATTCTGTGCGTTTCAAACACAGAACAGATAATAAATAGAATACCGATAGGCTATATTCAATACATCGCATGTTGAAGCAGGCTTTTGAATGTGTGAATGTCCTACGAAAATGAAGCACGCATTATGCACGTGCAATAGTGTGTGTAATACAACAACATTAAATGAGCGTAAATGCATAAACCGAGAGCAGCTTTCAGTATTCGACGTAAAACGTATTCTTGACACGTGTGTAAGTTTAACACAGATTCTTCCTTACTCGAGACGGTTACCTGCTAACGCCTTACCCGTTACTATAATTTTTACGCCTTAGTATTATAATCAGCGTAGAAAAAGATGGCAACACTATCTCGAAGACAAAAGTTATATATAATAAACTGATTTGCTGAAACAAATTGATAAAGAGACAAACAAGAGTGACAGTGGACAACCGCTAAACAAGAGTCCGCAAACGAACACAGAGTCGTTCTAAAATTCTCTGGGTAGTGTGGATTAAGTACCGGCAAAGAATTATAGACCGATAAGAGTGTAATGAGCTAAGGGATACCTTAATCCAGCAGTGGATCGACCCCGGCTGATGATGATGAGTATATGGTTGTAAAGTTATAAAGTAATCTTAACCTACGTATTACCATAAAATAGTTGCGTTTAAATGTTATTTAACGATAACACAGTGACAATAAGAAACAAATTATTGTAAAACTCATTCATAAATAAATAATCGAGTAGCGTAGTATTACAACTAATTGATAAATTATACTGATAAACTGATAAGTAAGTTAATTATTGTGTACATATTGCCTACTTGACGTTTGTGACATTGAAATTTGTAACCAGAAAAAAGCGGATATCCGTAGCATGTGAAATCGCGATCAATCACAATTGAGTTTTATCTAATATCAGGTAATTGACAAAATTGACATATTATTGTGTATAACAAACATAATTTACAATATTTACATAATACAATAACCACTGCTATTTATTTTTTTAACTATTCTACAAAGCACTCAAAATGATTATTACTAGTTAAGTATTAATAACGTATTTATTTATATTCCACAATTTATTATTAAAACAACGTATCATTTGACATTCTAGCGATCCAATTGCGCCATAATATGCAGGTTGCAGTTTGTAAGGAACCCACTGCAGACGAACGAAGGAAACTTAGCCGTCTCGCACATCTAAACTCACCCATATGCCTTACGGTTACATGTAAATTGTACGTAAAACATTTCACCGTAGCACAGTTCACCGTGAGCTTTCTATCGGAAAGAGATGACCGTATTCTATACGGTCTCCAATTTTATTACATTCGATATGGACATTAATTCAATCTTCATAGATGATTTTGGCAAAATTCATAAATTCATAAACGTGGATATGTATGTGATGTGGCGACCGGTGAGCTTTGACGTCTAAACAGGAATGACCATGATTTGAGTTACCCATCTCCACCCGCCATGTAGGTATATGCAGCCGCGATTTGTGCACGGCCGCCTTCCATGACGCTATAAAGGTGTCAGAATGAAAAGATTTTAGTGCCACACTGCGTTGTCCCGAAACGATGCTGCTGATGTAGCAACCACGCACCTTAGTGCTTAAAGAAAGAGTTTTATAAAATATAAAGAGTCTTGACTTGCTCTGCCGTCATTTATCGCTAATGACATGAAATGTCATCTGTACCCGTGTACACTCTGCCGAAACAGAGGAGTCAGGAGTTGAAAGTGATGAATCTAAGGAGGGATCGGAATTATTCCGTCCTCTATAGTCTATATGACGCAGCAAGTTTTTCAAATGCCTCTTCGTAGGGTGTGCGTATGCGTAAATGCAACTCGGATGGCGTTCGACATGAGATTTATAGCAACCAACGCCACATTTTTTTTTCAAACTAAAATGTTTTATTCAAGTAGTGTGCGAAGGTCCATAAGATAACGTGTGTTTTTTGAATAATGAATACGTCACATTGACGTATTCGACACGTTGCAGATGGACGAGTTTAGATGTGCGCGCCGGCTTATGTGCAAAATTCTCCTTTGTTCAGCGACCTTGTTATTCGGCTCTCACACCTAAGCTCGCCTCGTCTGCAACGTGTCGAATACGTCGATGTGACGTCATCGTTATTCACAAAACACGCGTTGTCAAATGGAGCTCCACTTATTGGTCGAATGAGACTTTTTAGTATGAAAAAACATCTAGTGCTGCTAGCATCAAGTTGCATGCGTCTCGGGCTGCGAGTCGAAGACGCCAGAACGCATATGCACGCCTACGATTTTTTTATTCCTATATGGACTCGCCGGTCGTTGCATCAAAATATATAAATACATTTCGAGAGGCTACGCGCGACTGTCGCTGGGTAGATGTACGCGGTCTTCACATGCAACATCGAAGCGACGTTCCTAGAAGGTTTAATTTATGGCTGTACCGCAGGCGAGTTTAGTTGTGAGAGCCGGCTTAGGGTGCACATAACAAAATAAACTCGCCATCCGAATAGGGATGGCTTGAGAAAAAGTCAACTCAATTTTCTTTCAACTCAAAAGTCTTTAGCTAGTCACATAAAATGTGAAGTGCGACATTAGACCTCGGCCAAGAGTTGCAAACTCCTCAAAAACGTTTCAACCTCAATCCGCGTTTACGTTGTCCACCGGATCCCGAGAAACCTGTTAAATGCCACCCGCAATGTGTATACATACGTTATGAGATGCTGGGCTGACCTGTGATGACGCAAGAAGACTGGCATGCGAAATGGTTTCTTGGAGTCAAAAAAGAAAGAAATTTATTAGGATACATACGAACTAACCCAAATAAGTATAATAGTTTTTGTCAATTTATAATAAATTCAAGACTAGACTAGACTAAAAGATGATTTTGTTTTATTTGTCGTAAGTCCAGAAAATAAACATTATTTTCCTCAGAGTAATATTATACAGATAGTGTGTATTGTTTGGCAAAATGAAGCCGTGTTTCTTGCTTACAACGCACAGTAGAACCTCAATTTAATTATTATTAACTTGAGCATGAAACGTTATACCATCATGTTGCTTCTAATGAGGCTACCAAATTTAAACACAACATAGTTAGCCATATTTTATACTAAATTAACTAAACATAATTAGCACTCACTTTATATTTAACACAAAAACAATAAATTTCAGCAACATGTGCCCGCAGTTTTTAAATGAGTCTAGTCATCCAAATCAATATTTACCGGCGACGTGTACAAACAATATTTAATTCACCCGTAGAAAATATTGTCGCTCTAACCGCTAACGCATATTGCGGAGATATTTTGATATTTTGACTTGCAATTAAGATTCATTTCGGGCCTTGGTATTTTCATAAAACAAATACATATAATTCAATAGTTTGGGTTGAACAAACGAAAAACCTCACCAAACTTATACCCCGTTTACACATGCATGGATTTACTGCTGACAGTACGTATTATCGCGGCCATAACAATAAAATGCACGTGTAAAACGTATTATCGTGCAAGTTGCAAGATTGCATGCATGGATCAAAAAGATTAGAAGCTTCTGAATTTTCACGCAATAATTGGTACTTGCATGGCGGATGCGCATACGCGGACAGGCATAGGTTTCAAGTGTCCACATATCTCGTGTGCGCAGACTTGTGCCACGCCGGACAGGCGTACTCAGTCACCGAGTTGCATAGTGCAAGGGTTGAGACCCAGAGTGTATGTGGTTAAGCTCCCCACGTATTGCCGCTTAGCTTTCTCATGATTCTGTTCCTTGCCTCTGTCTTCATTTTGGTATTAATGCAGTGTTGCTTATAGGACAGCGTCCGATCTCAGGTGATTCCCAGGTGGCCGTGTAAAGAACCTCCACGCTGGTGCCCCTGGAAATGGTGACAACTACTACCACAAGACAATCTTTACCATACGGGAACTTCAAAAAGATGCATGTCACTGAATTTAATTTATTGTTCTCCTGTCATTTTTGGTTAAATACTTTGTAAATGGCTAAAAATATGCCAACGCAACAATTATAACATGTTATAATATATCCCAAATGATGAAGCTACATATTAACACTAATAAATATTAAGTATATCAATTAGTAATTTTGTCGTGTTCCAGTGTACATATATATACCTACTATATATATACCTGAATGATCATTTTCCCCCAATACCTAAAAGCCGGACGCCACCTAACATTTATTAGAATTTTAACGCAGGCATAAAAAAGTTATGTATGGTTTAGTTAAGTAGCATAATTTTAGATATTTTATAGAAGACTATTTTCTATCTACTTACTATCTATTATGATTTGCTTTATGCAGGGTTTAATTGAATTTTAAAAACTAATCAATATCATCTGCAATTCAATAGTTCAATGAAAACAAATAAAATGTTATTGACAAAGTGCATGGTGCTCTATTTATATCTTATCTCCACAGCCTACCTCCACCGTTTGCCACTACCACAAAATATACAACTGTACAACAGCTATGTAGGCATAAACAATAATTAAATATTCCAAAATTAGTTATAATACATTGCCCTGGTTAATATGTCCGGAAAATGTTTTTATTTCATATGTATTGTATATAATATTATAATAGCGCGATCAAGTCGACAGATACAGTTTAAAATCGTTACCTATTTAATCGTTGGTCACATTCACATCTTTCGATTATATTATTAAATTAATATTAATGGCTGCCGATCTATGGTAATCTCAATTCAACACAATAACATTGTATAATTAATATTTGTTAATTGAAAAGTATTCATATTTTGACAGTTCACTGCTAACGCCAGATACCTAGTATAATGACGTGTTCTTAATAATTGTGCGTGCAAAGCTAATAAATCCCTTGCATTTTGCATACAAAGCTTGTGGGTAATTTCACCGTGCTATCTACCCGTCTTGACTTATGGTGCCCTAATACAAAAACGAGAATAACTCACTATTATTAGTAATATTTTGTCGGAGTCATGAAAATGTAATGCATGTGATCCATTGACACGCAAATCAGACGGTTTAAAATCGTCAGAATATCGTACGCGTGGATCACCTCGAACGTGCGAAATATTACTCCGACGATCGGGATGCCCTGGATTACATATTTTTATAATAATTATAATTACACACTATATTGAGCTTCAACTACAATTTTTATTGAGCTTTAACTACAATTTAACGCACATAGTATGATACTATAATAGTCATTCGACTTGAAAAACATGAAAAATGTGAGGTTTAGATAGAAGAACTTCAAAAATCTCTAGATAGATTTATGTAGTCTTTTATTCGGCCACTAGTAAAATGCAAACAAATCCAGGAATTTTTGGGTCGTCATTGGTACCTTGCGTAAATATTATAACTTGAAACAATTTGCAACGTCATATTGGACGGAAATTATCATATTATTAAGTATATTAAAAAAATATAGATGCATAAATAGAAAAATATACACGAATGTTGATCGTTTTATTTTACCTAGCGTATGTAGTGAATATACGTCATGTAGGTCGTAGATTAATTAATGAAAGTGTAGATAAATTATTATAATTAGTGAAACTCCACATTTTGGTAGAATGTAGCTTGGTTGAAATCCTAATAACTTGCATTCGACTCAATTATTATTACTAATTTTATACATCTTGAACTGCCTAACTATTAAAAATATTGAATAAAATGAAACACAATAATATATAGTAGGTATTTACTTATTCCACATTGTTATAATTATGTGCAATAAGTACAACGTACATTATTATATATTCATTATATTTAATACAACATCTTTCCACCATGAATTTTAACTTAACTTAATAACTTAACTTTAATTTAACACTGTTAATGCCTAAATATTATAATACGGTACTTACCTATACGAAAAGGTAAATAAATTTATTTGATTCATTTTTGAATGTTTATGCCTTTAGAAATAACTATATACCTATAAATTGGTTAGTATAAGTTGTATATCCTTCTGTATCAGTTGGGAATTCTTCATTTAAACGAACGAAACTGATTCTGATCATTAATTAATTAATTACGTACAATTATTAATACTAGCTTCTTTTAAATGGGGTACTTATTACATTTTTTTTTTAAATCTTAGTTAATCATTACCTAAGTATGTAGGTATATCTTTTAGCAATCGATTGGCAGACTTACCTCAAAATAGACTTCTTTCGCTTTGTCGCTCTGTTATTGTGTTTTATTTTGATTAAAATACAACTTCTTTCCACCAAGAATTAACAGAAAACATCATAGGTACCTACTTATTGCGATTAATTCCAAGAGATGTTTTATACTTTTTTCAAACTGTTTTCTCAAAGATGTTTTCTAACATAAACTATGTATTTGTTTATTATTTATGTTTATTATTTAACGCTATTCGTAGTCACCACAAAATCAGTACCTATGAATATTTAAAAATAAATGTATACGTACCTACTTAATAAACGCATTATTTTAGTACTAAGTTATGAGAATTGATATTTTTTTAATTGGGCGAAAAATCGCACGAGCTTGCTTGCTTCAGTTAGCAAAAAACATGTCATATTATAAGATTGACACATTCGACACTTCAATTGAGATTATTTACTTTTCATATTTGAACTACATATTTATATGGTAAATTAAATAGATATATTATAAGCAATATAAAACAACAAAGTTTTTATTTAATTAAAAACCCTTTAAATTTTAATGATGGCCACACTGCGTCGTATTGGAACATTTGTTAGGGTAACATCAACATGTTTCACTGACTGTTACCCACCTCCTCAATTTTTACGAGGAGGTATGAGTCCCTAATACAAAACTATCTAACATTGCGTACAAGTATAATGCAAAATATTCCTCCAAAGTGAGTCTAAACCAAAACCATAATACGGAATAATCACGACCCGAAACATTTTATGCTTTCCTAATACTTGTACATAATGTAACCAATACAAATACCACGGAACTTACAATTCTCGGTAATAATTAATAATCTGAATGCGAATGAACATATTTTTAAAATATAAATAATAGAATATTCCATAGAATAATTACCCGTAGCATTTTATGATGCCTATAATATTATTTTCCCAACACATTGGTAATAAATTGTACATATAAAATTATTGTGAATCGAAAGATTCCAATAAATTTATGTTGAAAAAATTCCCCGTTTATGATTGCTTATCTATGTGCACCTTCCTCTTTTATTTCCAATTTTAGATAAACAATAAATTATGAATAGGTAGTTAGTCAGTTAGTAAACATTTTTTTTAATACCTACCTAATAATATTTCTAAACGTTGTAAAAACATTTGAACCAGCAACACCATAATATTCTTTTAAAAGAGTTCACAACCAAAGATGTTGAAGAAAATCAATACTTAAATAACATTATTATAATGTACCATAATATCGTTTCACATGGAAAAAGGCGTGTGAAACGATATTTCTTTTTTTTATATCTAAAAAACAATTGATATCTAGGTATCCTAAAAACCGATATTTTTTTCTTAAATATAATATACAAATTATTAATCTTTGGATAACTTATCCCATCATTAATTTACACAACTAAAAATACTATCTGTGTTGCATTTTATACTAATAAAAAAGCATCTTATGGTGGCCTAATACTTTTACAAACACATTCTGTTGTTTTTAATCATGGCACACAGATGAATGAATGAATGAATGTGTGTCATTTATTTAAATTTGAATGCAGTTAAATATTGCAATGTGGTTTTTGGTATTCTTATTCGACAAGTATGTGGATAACATACAGGTAGGTGCACTGAAAAAGTATTCAGCGACGCATGTTACGGATTTTCGCCATCCACCCGAAGCATCTTATGAAGCCCTAATACTTTTACAAATACTTCTCAAACTTTATTGCAAAACAATATCACTCCCGTACAGCAAAATAAAATCAAACCTTTAATAAATAAACGAGACAGATTAATAATAATATTACGTATTCTGTGTGATATGGATTTTATTTTCATCGTTTGATTGAATTTAATTATGTTTATTTTAAAAAAATACGATTTTATTATTCGAATATAATAAATAATTAATGATTTTATAATTCAAAATTTGCACATAAGTAGGGCGATGCAAACATATTGTCTCACCAGCACTCATTATTGGTAAATTTCTGTATCACAGTTTGTAGTAAAAACACTAAACGTACAACTGACACTATCTTTCAGTATTTAACAAACTAAATATCTATACATTAAGTAGTCAAATCATTTAAAATTGATATCGACAAAATTATATCTTATTATGTATTGTTATTTTAAATAAAATATTTTGAATCCGTGACAGATCAGCCGAAATTCACATTTTATTTTTTATGAACTCACTACATAATAATATGCTCCCGGACTATTTATCAAATCAACTAATTGCCGTTATTAAAATATGCATGTATAATTATTAAAATAATTACTAAGAAACAAAATTCATAATTTCAAGTTCTATTACTATTTATTACCTACGAAAATTATTCTAACCAAACAGCGACAGCGTAAAAAATCAAAGCTCATTAGAAATAACCAATGCAAGCGTAACATGCATTTGCATGAATGATACCGTTCCAAGGCTTCTGCGCTCCTGGTCGAACATTATCAAAAAAATGCTAACAATGAGTATTTCGTGACTTTTTCATTCTTGGATGCACCAGTGTATTTTTACAAGCAAGTCGAACAGTGTTTTAAACCTATGCATCTTTATGATTCCTGATGACCCAATACCCAAAACTCTAATTACACAATAATATTATTTGTCATTGTCCGTTACAACACCCCTTGAAGTTATTTGATTTTTTGACTTGTGTGTGTTCTATTCGAATTAAGTAAATGCACACCTACTATGATAATATTCTTTCTTTGATCACAATGTGTGCTGTGAAGCGAACAATATTACATTCTACTAACTAACTAACCCATGCATCTTTATGACCTCCGAATACTTCTTAATGATATTGTGCAATATTACACCCCTGATTAGCTAGCTGATTGTTAAGTTGGTGTGAAAACTGGGTGGAGTCGTTCATAATAAACCAAGCCAACTATATTGGACAAACAGGACGATTTAGATTTAGATAGTGCAAAAAAGGAGATGGATCTTCTTTTATTGGCAGCCATTTATCTCTAAACAACCATAAAATCTAAATAGCTAGGATACACAGCAAATCTTAGAAATTAATCGATATAAAATGTTCTTTCTTGACCACGTATTTTTTAAAACTTCATAATACGTGGTAGGTATATTAATTATAGCATTTTCGTAACTTTTTGGATAACTTAACACACTAATTTATATTTACATTAATTTATGTACCACAAGAGGATCACTCAATGTTTATTATTTTGTTGTTAGCTGTGTCCTTTACAACTTAACATATTTCGAAAAAAGTCAAATCTTTCAAAGGGCGCCGTAAAACAATTAATGCACTATCTGCCTGCTACAATTTGTGCCGTGAAACGAAAGAGTAACCTATGCATATTTATGATTTCCTAATACTCATTTGTCATTGTGCAATATACACCCCTGGATTAGAATTTTTACTATGATCTTCGATTTTGGTACCTATCTACGCAATATTGTGATAATAATAATATAAAACAAGGGAAAACATATTAAAAAAATATGTATTTTGCTCAGGTATTTTGTATTCCCGGTGCACCATTGTGTTTACAAGAAAGCTGAGCAGTGTTTTAAACCCACGAGTCTTTATGATCGCCTAATACATATTTGTAATTGTGAGCTGTTCTGTTACACCCATGGATTATAAGATTTCGCTACGGTTGGTGTGAAAATTGGGTGGAATCTTCGATGGAACTATAATTATTTTGTCATTTTTTTAAATCCCGGTGCACCATTGTGTTTACAAGAAACCCGAACAGTGTTTTAAAGCCACGAGCCTTTATGATCGCCTAATACATATTTGTAATAATTGTGAGCTGTTATGATACACCCATGGATTATAAGATTTCGCTACGATGTGAAAATTGGGTGGAGTCTTCGATTTGGAACTATGTAGTACATTATTCTCTCTTTGACCACGAATTATTTTAAACTCCATAATAGTTGGCAGGTATATGAATTATAGTATTTTAGTAAATTTTTGGATAACTTAACTCAACATTAATTTACTTTGTTTACCACATACGATGTACCTAATACCAAAAAAAATATAATAAAAGATAATCTCCAACCACCCGAAGCATCTTATGATGCCCTAATAAGTCTAATACTTTCAGCAATACTCATATCCAAAATGTTTGATGTTTATGATTATGTTGTTACCCCTCCCTCCCTATAAATAGCGAAAAAAATCATATCTCAGAGGGAGTCGTAAAAATTGTGTCGTGAAACAAAAAAGATTAAGATCAGCTAACCTATGCATCTTTATGATGACCTAATACTTATTATTGACATTGTGCAATATTACACCCCTGAATGGCCGGCTATAATATAATGACAGTTAGTATGAAAATTTGGCGTGTAGTATTCAATTAAAATAAATAATTACCTATTTATTTATATTAGCGTCTTTATGATATCCTAATACTTATTTATTATTGTGCTATGTTACTTACACCCCTGTATTATGCGATTTGGCTGTAAATTGGTGTGAAAATTAAAAGAAATAATTATGTACCTACGATGATAATATTCTTTCTTTGACCACGTTTTTTAATACTTAATAATATAAGGTACCTACCTACATAAATTGTATTTTAGTAACTTTTTGGATAACTTAGCTCGACATTAAATTACTTTATTTACCAAATACGTTAAATACAAGAAAACACTATCGACATAAATTATAGATAGATTATCGTGAAACAACGGAAATATCTTACGAAGCTCTAATACCCACTAAACGCATTTCTCCATGTTTACTACTTTATACCCTCACATACAGCAAAAAAAACAAATTTCCTGAGTGCGCTGTCAAACATTAATGAACTACAATGTGTGTCGTGAAACGAAAAAGAACTGCTAGAAGAATCTGCTAACTTATGCATCTTTATAATCTCCTAATACTCATTAATTGTCATTGTCCAATATTACACCCCTGGATTATAATATTTGACAATGGTAGGTATGATGTTGTGAAAATTGGTTTGAGTATTTATTATTACTGTGAGGTTGGAGTCATCGATTTAAGTTAGTACATAAGTAATAAGATAATATTATTTTTTCATCGATTCGTCTTGATGATTTCCTAATACTTCTAATTGACATTGTGCAACATTACACCCGTATATGTTTGGAATTGGTCATCCATCTATCTGTTGGGAAAATTCGGTATGCAGTAATTTAATGTAAATTAATACGTTCCATCTAATAATCTTTCTTAGACGACGTATTTTTACACTTTATAATAGTAGGATTATGAATTATTATAAAATTATGATTGGATAGTTTGGATAGTTTAACTTAACATTAATTTAATATATTTACCGCATAACTGGGATACAAAACAAAATATCGACATTTTATAGATAATCGCCAACCACCCAAAACATTATTATTCACATAGCGCAATGCAAAATACACTTAATATGACAAATCTGTTAAAACAACTTTAATATTATAGACATGGAGCCTAAATGAAATTGAAGCAAAAAAGGAGCGAAAAGAAAAGAATACTTCTCATTGACATTGCACAATATTACACCCCTGTGTGACTGGTTATTAATTAATTTGTAAATTAGTATGAAAATTGGGAGTGCAGTATTCAATTAAAATAAATAATTAGTAATTACCTACTATGATTTACTCTTTGACCAAGCATTATATTTTAGTAACTTTTGGATAACTAAGCTCGACATAAAATTACTTTATTTACCCACATACGTTTAATACAAAACAATACTATAGACATAAATTATTACAGATACAGATAGATAATCGCGAAACATCCGAAGCATCTTATGAAGCTCTAATAGTTTAACCAATACTCATATAATAGTAATTCTCAATGTTTATTATTAATTTTGTTGGTATGACCTACACACGTCATTTACGTATAGTGGAAAAAACCAAATCTTCCAGAGGGCGACATAAAACATATAAATGCACCGGTCAAAAATTAGATTTTTATCTCAGATGTGCCAAATAATGGAAAAGGGGTTAAAAATTAATATTCTTCAGTTTTTACCTTCCTACAAATAATATAAATATAGGCCTACCTATATATAAATAAATACGTATGGGCCGTATGGCTATAATGGATATACATATTTATGTATTAGGTAATAGTTCACGTTGTCATTAAATTTGTAGATTTTTATATAAAATAATAATTAACGGTTGGTTTTATACTGAATAACCGTTGTCATTCCAATCTTTTTTAATAATAAAATTAGTTTCATCCGATGGTATGAGGTAGCCTGTTAAGATTCGACATAAATAGTGCACCTTTGTCAGTCATACTTATTTGTTTTCATGGAACTAAGAATACAATTTTCAGATGGCGTTGGTTAGTTTTTAAAATTCAATTAAACCCTGCCGAAGGCAAACCATAATAGTTTAGGTACGCCATGGGCGACTCGACAAAAGTAGTGCACACTTTTTTAGTCATACTTATTTGTTTTCGTTGAATTAGAAATAGATATTGTAGGTGGTCTTGGTTAGTTTTTTTTTAAATTCATTAAGCCCTGCCTAAACCAAACCGTCATCGACAAAATATATTCTTCTATCTATAAAATATCTAAAAATATGTATGATTTAATGGCACAATTAACACTACTATCTACTAACAAGGCAACTGTTATCTACAATGGCTTGGATTAGGTAGGGTTCAATTGAATTTTAAAAACTAACAAACAATATCCACACACTGTAGTTCAATGAAAACGAATACGTTTGACTGACATGGCAAGTGCACTATTTCCACCTTTCGCCACTGGTGACGATTGTTACAGTTTCGTTCCCTCGGTATGTTGTTATTCGTACAATAGACAGTATGGATGCGATTTTTGTTTTTAAAACGGCTTACGAGCAATTTTATGGGTAAGGGCACAGACACACGGCATTGCGCAGTCGACATACTGTGTAGATGCAGGTCTTATTTGATTAGAATTGCATCCGAATAAATTCTAAATTCTAATTTCTAATCGGATACAATTGGAATCAAATAAGACTAAGAGTTGACGCACGTGGACTGCGATACTGTGTGTATGCAGCCTTATGCTGTAAAATACCGATTAATAGCGTGCAAGCGAATGTGCGAGTAATTTTGCATCGCGCTGGAACGACACCGGTTATTCAATGCAGTACCTAGTTCGCAATAATCGCATAAGACGCGTGAAATAAATAGATACATAAAATAATATTCTACACAATGTAATGAATTCCCAGACAAAGTAAAACATTTAAAAAATGCAGATCATCATAATATTGACATCAAAATATATACAAATGGTTATCAGAAAAGATGGAAGTATCATTATTGTGTCTATATAATATGTAATGAATATTAAAATTTTAATATTATTGGCGCAATAGCTGATTTTCGTAAAATTAAATTGCACTCGAGTTTTTGTAATGGTGGATTTGTAATGAAAGGGTTGAGTATTTACCATTCATGAAAAAATATTCGTCATGGTTTTCTGCGGGTGGATAACTGGAGAATCTTCAGCATCCCTTGAAAATCCTTTCAATGCATCCAGTTTGTGTAGGTTCTGAGAAAATAAGAGAAAAAAGACTTGTAGCTCCACTATAAATAAAACAAGCATTGAGTTGCATGCAAAATGTATGAAAATAATATAGGTATCTATTAATTATTTAGATAGCAAATCTCAGCCACTGCGAAACAATATTGTATAGGTACACATTAATAGGGATAAGCGACATACCTATCTGTTATTAATTGGTAACATGGTAAATATTATTAAACATTTTTTAAAAGGAATTGAAATTAATAATAGCAAAAATTACATATTTGAAATAAATGTGTCAAAGAACTGATAGTTAGATAATACGTACCTACGTACTACATGTTTTACTGAATGAACCAATGTTGTTATTTTGAATAATAAAACTTTAAACAGCCAAGACACACGGCAATGCAGACGGCGTTGCATAAACGCAGAGCATTCCAAATGTATCAAATTTGAATAGTCTTATTTGATTCCAAATGCATTCAACTGAAATCGAGCAAGACCTTCTTGATGCAACGGAGTCCACGCTGCCGTGTGTGTTAGCCCTTAAGCTCGCGCAAAATAAAAAAACAATAAAATATAACATGTAATTAATTATGTTAACCACACAGTTATATAATGATGTGTAGTATCTGTGAGGAATAATTTAATTACATGTTCGGGCGATTTTGAGTAGAGGACATAATTTTTATCTGACGGATGGAAGATAAATTGGTACACTCAAAAAATGGTACATTTTGATGGCAGAAAGGAAAAAGGAGGTTTGGTTCGGGTAATCTAAAGAGACACAGTATCGTCATTGACAGCAGTTTGTGGCAGACACAGGGCAGTACAGGACAATTCATGGATGTGGTCAAGATTCGCAATTATAGCACGATGGCATAATTTTGTTTAATTACGTATTTGTATAAATCAGTAGGTATATTATATGAAAAATAGCAACATACATATTAAAATGAAATGTAATATATCACCACTAAAGAATTTTCAAAAGCAAGACTAATCGCGCAACAAAATACATAGCATTAGTGATTAGAGGATATTATAAGTGATTCACTAAAATCATACGAAATCGCAAGTATGCAAAAGCGTAGCCCAAATTTTATAAAGCATAATATTTATGTAGGTATACCGAATAAAAATATTTGAATACATTTTAACATATTATTATTCTTGTTAAAGAGATAAACATTTTTTGCACACTGCACACTGAAGCGATAACAGTGCATAGGTATTTTTTATGTAGTTAGTCAATTGTCAATAAATTTAAAACACAATATGTAGTACTAATTCCACTAAATATTTAATTATTTATACAATACATTTCCACCATGAACTGACAATAAAGTTAACACACGTAAAGAAAATTATAATTAGATTTACATGAAAATAATAGAATGCAATAAGGATGCCTTTTTTTAAATGTGCAATCATAGGTAAGCCATAATAAAAGACAAATAAGTCAGTATTCATAATAATACAACTGTAAATAAATTTAGTTCTTAATAATAAATAAATAATAATATATACAATACGATACAACGCTGCTAAAATGTTTAAAAATCGTTAAATCAAATAAAATTCAAACATTAGATCTTGAGTGCCCTACAATTCAGTGGCAAATCGAATTGAAAGAAATTCAAGCATCATCTCCCATTCCTGCCATCGCTATTTTATTATTACAACGTTTTTCTTAGCTCGTATTCTTATTTGTCCGGTGGATGTTTATCCAGTACAAATCTTGCAATCGATTCTTAACTAACTTCCCGACTAGCTAGACATTTGAAACTTTTAGAATATATCAGAACACGACGATGCCAATGCATTCTTTTAATACTTTTAGCCATCTTTAAGTAGAATTGAATTCATTTTCAGATAATTCTATTTTGTATGAAAAGTTATTTCGGAAGAAATCCGTATCCGTATATAATCCACTATTATTGGTTGCTGAGGGGTGGTCCTAGAAACTAAATTATTAACATATACGTGCGTTAGGTACTATGCAAATCAAAATGACATTTCAGTATTCTATATTTGTTAGTTTGTTTGTTGCAAAATAGCAAAAAAATGATTTGTTGACAATTGCCTTATTTGTCGTAAATTATTAATACATAGAATTGTTAAGTTTATATGATTCAACAGAAAATTTAAACACGTGGTATTTAAATGTGATCTTTTATTATAATAGTAGTCAGTATTATATGGCTAACCACATCCACAGATTAACGAAGACGGTGGGCCTTCCTTACCTAATAGCATCCAACCTCATACGTGGTATATAAAAAGTTCTTTTTATCTTGTAATTATTTGCCAATAAGATATTACCCAATTATTGTCGCTGAAAATACAACTGCTTACCATACGCATATCAATGTATACAGTTATTATTAAATTTAAATTGTTTGCAGTTAACAATTAATTACAGCCATTCGATTTAGACTTTCCGGACTTGCCCGTCATGTGAAATTATCACCTAAAAATATCATAGATTTTATTGGAACTGAGATGTAGCAGCCTTTATATTGATCGTAATATCAAAGTAATACAAATGCACTGTTTACCTCGCATGTTGCATTGATGCGAGTGTTTCTATACAAAAATACTACTAAATAGTTTGCCAGGGAATTAAATTAAGATAATTCCAACAATAGACAATGCTGAACCCACTAAGAAAGGCACACCGTCCTGCGTATATTGTGCCAATAACATGCTAAACGTTACCACGATCTCAAGTAACATAATAAATAGATTTCACGTTAAAATTTGGTAACATTCATGAATGTTATATTATATAGGTACTGTTCGGTTAAACCGGACACAGCGGAAAACGCATTTTTAAAATTGCCGATAAACTGGATTATTTGTTAGGTTAACCTAACCAAACCTAACCTAACCCAACCTAACTTAACCTAAACTAACCCAAACTAACAAATAATCCAGTTTATCGGCAATTTTAAAAATGCGTTTTCCGCTGTGTCCGGTTTAACCGAACAGTACCATTATATATATATATACCTAAAAGCCGCTGAATTGACGAACTGGTAAATACGTGGCAGCGAACGGCATAGGACCGAGAGAGTTGGCAGAAGCTTGGGGAGGCCTTCATCCAGCGGTGGATTGACCCCGGCTGATGATGATGATATTACATATATTTATGTATGAATCTATGGGTAGATATTGTAAGTAAAGTTGTCATACGTTACGAAGCAGAAAAATTGTAACAATAATAGCTGGTTGTCAATGTGAAGTTCATATTATTATCATGAATAACAATGATTGATACAATATGTATGTATGATAACAACATTGATAACTGTAATAAGTTGATAAGACTAGAATTTTTGAATTTATATCACATTTACGAAATAATATTTAAAACTGATAATAAATTTATGAATTAACGGATGTTTTCAATTGGACTGATAACACGTTGTTAGTGAATTATTAACCAAAGTTATTCAACAATTGAGGGCTCCGGAAACAATACGACAGTTTCTATTTTCGTAGAATATTGGCAAGTCGACAAAATGTATACTTAATAATTATTTGTTTCTTATAGGTATTTCTTCTAAACGAAAGTATTCTAAAATGTATATTATGTAGGTATATTGTATAAGTACCTACTAATAAATAAAGTTATAGAACATAATATTATAAGAAAGAAATAAGACATTTTTAGAGACTAGCCATCGCTTTACGTACGATAATGGAAATTGGCGTTTTTGTTTTATCGTATTTATTATTGCCACCAATGTCATAAACTATATTTTATTTACTAAAATAGCACATCACATTTTGTAATAAAATAACAGTAGCATATCTACCACCTACCTGTGTATGCCTATGGTAGTATAGGAGCGGGACAGGACGACGAAAGAATAGACAGCTGCTAAGGGGTGGATAGAGACTCGATAGGTCCGAATTTAGGTGTTAAAAAACCCATGTACTTTTCAATAATTTATTGAAAATATTGCAGAATCTCATAAAATAATATACATACTATTATTTGAATTCACTTTATAGATAACTATTGTTGGAACAATTGGATTTAAAAATATGAAAGTGTCTGTGTGGAGGGCATGTACGGTAGAAGTGAGATGTCTACAGTAGGTGGTATGCAGTTCGCCGTATCACATTTCACCGTGAAACGATGTACCGGAAATATATGGGCATATATTAAAGACCGTCCAACCTCTTTGGGTACATAAAATTCATGTCTAAATAAAACACACACATGAAGCCAGCAGCAAAAAAAAAATGAAAATAGCTGATATACTGGATTATTTTTTAGGTTATGTTAGGTTTTCATTCTTGAATTCATGAATTTTGCCAAAATCAGCTTTGAAAATTGAATTATTGTTCATATTGAATGTAATAAAATTGGAGACCGTATAGTATATCGTAGGCCATTTCTTTCCGATAAGAAACTCACGGCGAACTGTGCCACGGTGAAATGTTTTACGTACAATTTACATTTAACCGATTTCTGTATTGTTATTGTGTAACATTCAGTAATGGATTTTTGTACGATTGAATCGGCCAACTCGAATGTGGTAAGAAATCGAAATGACTTGTAATTTGAGTGATGCATTGTTCCCGTATACGGTTATAAATCGTCGACTACTCGCCGTAGCCTCCGAAAGGTTGATGGTTGGAATTCAACCGTACTGTTATTTTATCACGTGGTCGTTGTTAAATTTAAAACATACACAATAACTGGCGATTGAAAATCTGAATCTGCAGAAAAGACTACTGCCCGGCGGTCAAAACATCTGTGTCACGAATATCACGATATTCAGTCATGAAGCGAAAGAAATAAAAAACACCGCCATTTTGAAAGTAGTGTAAGTAATATTTATTAAATTCCACAAACTTAGTTTTATAGTCGCTAACTATTTCGAGCGTAACACGATTATCAAGACCATACTTATAAATAATTCGCATGTCCTTACTTATATACTACTTTACAGAAAGAGACTAGTACGTCTTATTAATCTAGCACAGACCGACATACATAATGTGCCCCAAAACAAATACACATTATATAAAAACTGTTTCAAACATTTTTTTGTGAATAGCAAAGCAAATGTTAAATCAGTAATATTTTACTAAAGGAGATACGCTGAGGTTCAAATACATATACGTATCTATAATACATACACATTATAAAATATCAAAAAAAAATACAACATAAGCTTGTTATATAAAATATCCACGGTAAACGTAACAGAGGACGACGTGACTTAAAACATCAGTGATTGCTACGAGTGCAGCTCCACAGAAATTTTCCGGGTAGCAGATGATAAATTAAATATTTATCTGGATGGTGGCGACCTTCATTAGGGGATGGCAAAGTAAGAATGTCAAATCTTTAAATCTTGGTAGAAATACACTCTATTCATTAAAATAAAATATAGGATTTGGAAAAAGTAACACAACATAAATTGTGTTTTATTAATATTAAAGTTAAATAATAATATATATATGGGAATTATATGACAATATTTTTTAATATCTGGATTCTCGTCTGTGTAATTTTGCCCGTTCGATTGGGTTGTGGGCTTAGGGGGGCACGGTTAGGGGGGAGACAGGCTGTTTTAAAGCCGCACATCTGCCTTGCGGGTGTACCCTGTCTGCGCTAGTATGGTGTCAGCGAACGCTACTGCGACGATAGTATGCGGCTACCGCAGAGACTCCCAAAATGAAGCCGTGAAGATATTGAAAAATTGCAACAACAAATTTATCGAAATGTACCCATTGTTATACCTACAGCTAATCCTTGTCTTCCAATATTTTACGATGCGACGGTTTCTTATTAAAAATAACTTATTAATGATTTATCTTTGCATTTATGACCGAAAAGTTTTTTCATAATATTTTAATATTTCGTATGAAATTTTATTTACAACTAAACTGTATAAACCCGTAGGTAGAGGATAAACTCAGAGGTTGGAAATATTTTTAAAATGTTAAAATGCCACTATCAGAAAGTTATAACTTAAATAAGACACGTTAGGACACTTTGTAACAATATTTGTCTGCCTTGAATCAATAAGAGAGCTTTTTCTCTTCTCAAAATGAAACTATCTTAATTAACTACCGGAATAACTTAATTGATATTATTTATTTTTCAAATTATTAAAGTTGACGTAAAAAATGTTTTTTTATGAATTATTTAAAATAATAAAAGATGATAGGATGAATCGACTGCACTTAATGGGATAAAGCCTTGTGGCCTTTATTAAGCTTTTCCTGTCGTTGATTATTTATGTTGATTTTTTGTAAACTCTTTAATTATTTGCGAAATTAAAAAAGATATTCCAACTATTTACTACTGAATATCGACAACTGACAAGTTAGTGACATGATATATTCAATACGCCGCATTTTGATGCAGGGCTTTGAATGTGTGAGTGTCCTGCGAAAATGAAGCACGCATTATGCACGTGCAATAGTGTGTGTAATTCACCGACATTAAACGAGCGTAAATCATAAACCGAGAGCAGTTTTCAGTATTCGACGTAAAACGTATTCTTGACACGTGTGTAAGTTTAACCCGGGTTCTTCCTTACTCGAGTCGGTTACCTGCTGTCGCCTTACCCGTTATGTAATTCAGCTCCCATTATTTCTGAGTTCCCTGTTCCACACAGTATAATCTATATAATATTATTCATGACTACATACCATACTATGTATTTTTAAGACAAATGACTGACGGTAATAGCTGTAGACGTGTCAGAGAAGAGTATCAACCAACCCCGTCATTGTACCGAAAATTTTCGTGTAAAAAATATAGTTCGGAAGTTTTACACTCACTGCTCGAGTGAACTATGATGTGTAAATTTATGTAGACAGGACTATTATAGTCACTGCGGTTGGGTGGACAATCGTCAAACTGCGGTTCGCGCGCGACTTACCCGCTTTGACAATAATATAGCAATTCTAAAGCGTCATAATTGAAAACCGCGAATTTCAAAAGCCTGCGGACTGGCTTCCACAGACACGTTACTCTCAGTTGCACTAGCGTTGACTTAGCGTTGGAAAATCTATACGAATTATAGTATTAACACATGCAAATTGAATACTAGCGAGGTTATGAATAATTTAAAAAGGCTTGCGTTGGTTTGATTGGAAAGCTCCGTAAAAGTTATATAAATAGACCAAACAACGAGTTAGCGAAATACGACAGTTAAATATAAAATCAAGATCGGTTTCGTTGAAAAATATATTTTGATACAAGTCAGCTTACAGGAAGTCAGTCGGGAACCACGCTAATTTTCATACACGATTTTGGCAAAATTCATGAATTCAAGAATGTAAACCTAACATAACTTAACATAATATAACATATAATCCAGTATGTATATCGGCTATTTTCAACATTTGTTTACCGCTGGCTTCCTGTATGTAAAGTGTAAAGCGACAAGAACCCATAATTTTTAACGAATAATCAATGAATATAATGTCATCCTACCTAATTGATTTAAGTTTTGTACTATGTTATACCATTTCAGTTATTTTTGCAACACGTTTTTCGCCTTTCGGCATATCACCAATGGCAAATGCATATTGATACAGAATACAACTAATTCTCGTTTATAAAATTTAAGATGATTTCGAAATTGCTGAACACGTCGTGGTGTCATTTTTTCATAGCGGAAAAATCGTCATACAGCTCAGTCCAATTGACATAATAAAAGTTACCTCGTTTACAATCGATCTATGCTCTATAGGCTATGCTCTATGCTCCAGGTTTGACCCTGAAGTAGAAAACATCGAAAAATTATATCCAGAGCCCGCTGGATCGTCGGAATAGTTAGTTATGCGAAAATAGCATCTCACAGAACTGGGGGAGACTGTCATTTAATAGTGGATATATCCAGGTTGATGAATAGTAAATATCACTTCAAAATTGGTTCGTTTGGGTTATCTTACGAGTATGTCATTACATTATTTTTGTATATGTAATGATTTTTCATATTTTCCCCATAGTGCGACTCTAATGAAAATGTGAATGTTCATACCAATTATATTGGTTAAAATTATACACTCAATTTTATAGTATTTAGAGAAAAACATGAGGCTGTATGGATACTATCCGTAGCATTATCCAACCGACTTTGACTTTCTCTTGACATGCTGTAGTCTAAAATTCAGAAGTGCTATATTTAGCAACGTACTTTTTCCGACTTATAGATACGGGTTATAAGTGCGAACTCTTTCATTCTTGGTAGTGTTCTGCTATGAATGTGTCGCTGATATCTTAGAAATCGGGAACATCAGATTTGTATTGAGTATGCCAACTGGGCGGGCAATAACTGTGATCAACCAAATCGCTTCGGATATTGATATATGCCACCTACGTGAGTTAGGTGGACGTTGTTTTATACATTTAAAAAAAATAATCAAGTTAGCTCATTCGACGTACATACATAATATATTATTTTTGGATTTACTCTTTATAATCTTTTTAACGTCTTGAATTTGTAATGTTCACTATGTGCATAAATATATTTGGTTCTTGTCGATATTCGATATAATGGATTATTTGTTAGGTTAGGTTATCATTCTTGATTTCATGAATGTTGCTGAAATCGCCTATGAAAATTGCCGCTGTTCTCACCAGGCTTCCGATAAACAGACTTGCATCATAAATTTGACTTTGAGTTTAAATTTTAATTTTAAAGGAGGGGCTTGTTTCTTAGTTGATACGAGTATTATACACGGTAACACTGTTGCATTAAAGAAACTTCAGTTGCATGTTGCAATATTGAACGTTTACCTGAAAAGCGAGGAAAACTAGCAGCGTTCGAATCCATAGTACGTAATTAAAAATATTGTTGCTAGACGCTTAGTTATTATATTACAGGGTGTCGTCTACAGAAGCGGGATACAAAAATTCTAAGAGAGTTAATTATTTTTCAAGGAAAATTGCAACTATGCAAAATATTCTTGGTGCACATTTCAAAGAAAATTCAAACATAATTATTATAATAAACGTTTGCACTATCACAAAGGGT